>NC_056737.1:872489489-872751989 GCF_019279795.1 Protopterus annectens | reverse complement strand
ACCACTCTCCACCCGCCTCTTTCACTATACACATTTGGCAGGATGTCATCTCAGACCGCTGGGTCTTATCAATAGTAAAAAAAATAAATAAAAAAAAAAGGGGGGGGGGTACTTTATGACCTTGCAGGGAAAACCCCATATTACAAGGCATACCTTTCCCTCCCAAAAACCAGCTCCATCTAATCCTCCAGATCATCCAAGATCTGCTTTCACTAGGTACCATTACATAGGGTCCCTACAGGCCAGGAAGGTTGGGAGTTCTACTCCAGGCTTTTCCTGGTACCCAAAAATAGATGGCCCTTGGATGCCCATTCTAGACTGCTAAACCCCTTCCTGCAGGTCTCCTCCTCCCACATGTTATCCCTTCAAACCCTTCTTCCACTACTGCCACCCAGGGTATTCTTGGCCACTTTGGACCTGAAGGGGGCTTACCTCCACATCCTCATCCACCCAGACTACAAAAGGTTTTCACACTTTGCTGTACTATCCTCACATTTTGTTTACTGCCTTACCCTTTGGTTTATCTGCTGCACCAAGGGTCTTCACAAAGTGTCTAGCCCCAGCAGTAGCCTACTGCCGGACAATAGGCATACATATTTACCCTTACCTGGACGACCTCCGCATTCTAGCAGAACAGAAAAGTACTCTCAGGACCCACTTAAAATTCACTAAGTCCCTGCTTCAGAGTCTGGGGTTCACTTTCAATTTGACAAGGTCCTCCCTCATTCCCACCCAGGATCAAACCTTCTTGGGCTGCAGGATAAGAGCAGACTTTGAAGGCCATCCTTCCTCAGGACAATGTCTGTTCCCTAAACAGCTTCTTCCAGGAGCTTCTTCTGGTCAACTACATTTCTGCTAGACAGTTCCTCTGTCTTCTAGGCTTCATGGCAGCTACTCTTCCTATGCTGCCCCTGGCCAGGCTGCCCATGAGGAGGTTGAAAAATGTCTGGTCACAAAACAATCTCTCCTTGGAATTTCAGGTGCCCTTCCTACCCTGCCTAAAGACAGAGTTGAGGTGGTAGATCCAACAAGTAAACCAGAATCCAGGCCAACCTCTGCAACCCACTTGACCAGTGCAATTTATGCACACGGATGCCTTGGACCTAGGGTAGGAGGCCACTATGAACGCTCTCAAGGTGCAGGCTCAGAGGGGAGCCTTCCCTCCAGGAAAAGCACATCAGCGTGAAAGAAATGACTGCTCTCCTTCTAGCCATACAGACCTTCCTTCCTCTAATTCAGGCAGGCCCCCTCCAAATGTTCACAGACCATTCAGCTGTGATGTGGTATATCAAGCAGAGGGGACCAGATCCTATTTACTTTGCAGGCTTGCAGTACAGACATGGGAGTTAGCCGCCCAGTACAATGTCACACTGCAGGTGGTCTACATTCCATCTGAAGACAACCATCAGGCGGATGCCTTCAGCAGATCCTTCTCTCAACTTTCACGAGTGGATGTTACAGAGATGTGTTCTTAGACATTGTCCACAAATGGGGCACACCACAGGTAGATCTGTTTGCCTCCCCTTAGAACAGACCACTTCAGGTATTCTGCTTCAGAACCCCCTCCCCACTAGCATGGAAAGTGGATGACTTTTTGATTTCTTGGAAGAAACTGTTCCTTTATGCCCCCCCCACACTTCCCACTCATTCAGAAAATCCTACTGAAAATCCAGAAGGACAAGCCAAAAATCTTGCTGGTGACCCCCTATTGGACAAGGCAGCATTGGTTCCCCCTTCTATCTCTTGCAAGGAACAGTCACCACAAGTTTCCTCAAAAGGTGGACCTGCTCACAGAACCAAAGGGATCACTCATTCATCCCCACCTGGAAACACTCAGCCTGACCCTGTGGGATATAAACTCCTGATCCCTTTCAGACACCTGTATTCGGAGGACATGCTGTCCACCCTGCAAGGAGGCCAGATAACCCAGTACCAGGCGATCCTATAGTTCAGAATGGAAAAGGGTCTCCAGCTGGTGTCTTCAAAGGCAACTAAGACCCCTTCCAAGAGGATGTCTCCCTAGTTCAGGCCTATGTATGTGAGCTTGAAAAATTAGAACTTTCATATTCCTCAGTGAAAGTCCACTTATCTGCCACTTCTGCCTGCTTACCTGTGGACCCACCCTTCTTTCCAGGCTGGAAGTCGAACTATTCCTGAAGGAGGTTCTACACATCAGACCAAGAAAACCTATTTCCCCTCCTTGGGACTTGAACTGTGTACTGGAGAAACTCACCACTGCCCCTTTGAGCCAGCAGCTTTTCCTCTCTGCAGTTGTGTACCTGGAAGACTGTCGTATTACTAGCCCTTACTTCAGCTAGGAGAGTCTCTGAGCTGCAAGCACTCGTGGCATCTCCACCCTACACCATCTTCCACAAAGACAGGTTAACCCTTCACACCAATCCTTCCTTCATGCCCAAAGTGGTCAATGAACTGACCCTCAACCATTCTATTCAATCAACCACCTTCTTCCCTTCACCTCAAAATGACAGTGAGAGATTGCTCCACTCCTTTGATGTCCACAGGCAGCTAAGATTTTGTCTGGACAAGACTAAGAGCATTAGAAGGTCCAAACAGCTCTTTGCATCTTTCCACCCCAGGCCCCTGGGGAAAGTTTTATCCAAACAGACAATATCTTCCTGGATACGAAAAATATTGCCTTCTGTTACACACACCGTGGCAAAGACTTGCCCTAGAATGTTAAATGGCATTCTACTAGGGCAGTGGCCTCTTCAGGAATCTTCCTCAAAGGCATGGATACAGCTACCATACTAGAGGTAGCCACATCTTCCTCTGTCCATACCTTCACCAAACATAAGTTGGACAATATCTCTGGAGCCAGAGCAGGATTTGCAAGGGCTGTCCTCCACAGTTTCCTGGAGACTGCTACCTCTTCCTCCACGCTTTCTTCTACTTGAGATGCGGTACTCTACCAAACTGAGAATACTGCAACATGAGAATAGAAGGACATAGATTAGTTGTGTAAAATTGTACCATAACCATAGACCTCTTTCTCTTTCATGTTGTGGTATTCATGGCCCCTTTCATGACATTTCTGTGTCTGGGTGACATTATACCTGTTCTCCTTAGACTGTTGTCTGACTGGGCAGTAAGTTTTGAGGTCTGTGCATGCAGACTTCACATTTAAGGCCCATGGTTTATGGCCTTGCGTGTGACATCCCACGCACCTTGACAGTAACCAGACTTAAGCTTTTGCATAGGAGCCAGACGTTCGGGTCGCCTGAGGAGGAGGAGGATCCCACAGTGAAAATACTGCAACAAGGAAGAGAAGGGCATCTATGGTTATGGTAAGATTTTACACAAGTAATGTTTATATTTCTGAAGAAGTGGATGAGAATATTTGGTATAGAAGTAAATTCAGTAGTAGGAAGTCAGAATTTGCATGTTGTCACAGGTACAATAACTAGGCTAGACTTGATGAAATTTTTTGTTAGTATGTGTGCTAAATTGAAACTTTGACACACATCCAGTAACGATTTCAAGTCATGTACCGATGAAAACTAAGATAAAGATGCAGGGTATTGAAGTAAAAGTAACACTGGTGCTTTCTTAGTAAAAAGGGAAGCATTTAAGGAATGGGTCGTCGAAATTGAGAGTGGGGAAGATAGAATTGTCAGATGGGATAGCTAGTTAGTGAGAAAACAAAAATGGAGTTTAAATGTAGGTTAGAAATAGTGTGATTGGAAAGTAGTAATATGAATTTAGAGGGACTGAAAGGTTAAAGCATGTCAGAATAAGGAGAATCTGTTGAAACAAGAGCAACTGCGTAGTAATACAGGGAAAATGGAGTATTTGGATTGCTTTCATGAGTTTAGAAAGGCTGCTGTTAAGCAACTTTTTTTTGATGATTCCAGAACACAGACTTTTAGCACAATGACTTAGGCAACAAAAAGTATAAAGAATAGTCACCAGACTTGGTGAGCTTGTAACAAGCAAAATAACTTGAGATCCTATGGAGATTTTTGGAATTTTTATAAAAATTTGTAATAACATCAGAGGAATGTGGAAACCAAGAAAATCCACAGATGAAACTATTTGTGTAAAACTTGGTTATGCCAAGGTTAGAAGATGAGGCTCAACAATTAATAGCTGTAATATGATGATGGGGCTCAACAGTTAATAACCAAGATATGAATAGATAAAAATGAAGTATAGTCAGTCAACAGGGAAGTCTTTAGGAATGGACAGTATTCCTGTGCATGTCTGGAGGGAAGAAAGTAACAAAGATCTGGAAGAGGAAGCATCAGTATCATGGAAAAAAGCTGTAGTGGTTGTATTAACCAAAGATGGTAAAGACCCTTCAGACCATGCTTCATATGGACTAAGTTCAATTTTAAATCATGACTGTAAAGTATTTTTGTTAGCCAAGTGAATGGCAGGTGTTTCCAAAATTGATAGATTTGGATCAGTGTGTGGTTTTATGGAGGGCAGGCAAACATTTGATGACAGTTGAAAAATTATGATCCAGAGGAAAGCAGAATGTAAGAAAATACTGCCACTGTTGGTGGTTCTTGAAGCAGGGAAAGCATGCAGTAAAGTATGCAGGGATTTTATGAATAGGACAATGGAAGCATTTGCATTTCCTGATGGAATAAATAGGGTTAAACTAGGAGGATCTATGAAGGGTCAGAGGCAAGAATTAAGGTGGGAGAGTTCCTGGCTGACAAGCAATGTTTAAACAGAGTAACTAGGCAGGAATGTCCACTTTCCCTTTGTTATTTAAAACAATTGGCAACGAAAACAAGACTCTCAAATTCAAGGATATAACTGAGTTGGTAATCAAGAAAAGTTAACTTTATTTGTATGTGATCTTTTGTACTTATTAAATCATGAAAAGGACATTTTTGGTGGTGTGGGACATTTCAATTCTTTTTGGAATATGAAATTAATGTAAATTCTGTACTCACACATGAATTAGTTTAGCAATTCCCATACTTTGGAGACACAAGGTGAAGTATTTGTGTGTGGATTAAAAGATTCTTTTATGGCTAAGGACTCGGAAGAGACTAAAAAGTTATACAAAAAGTGTTATTGCACATGCCGCTTCTCAGATATAGTAGCTTTCTCATCCAGCTTGCAAGTGAATGTTGTCTGTGCCACAATCCATAGTGCCTTTTTGGTTCTGTCCATCCCTGGGTATTAGGGTTGCCACCTTTCCAAATGCCCAAATTGGGACATTTGTGCTACAAACATCAGATTTTGCAGGGCAAAACATACCCACGACCAGTACAAAGGACAGAACTTCAGTGTTTTGCCTGAATAAAAGTTTATTCTTGTAGCAATTTAGTTCCTTATTCTGTTTCTTATAACATTTAGGTGTTTCAGATACAGAATAACTGTTTAATGCAACTATTACATAAAATATAGAAAATAATTTTGTCCTAAAATCTCAGGACATTTGCCATTTTTTCACATTTTTTGCAGGACACAACTGCCTAAAGAGGGACTGTCCCTCGCAAAGTGGGACAGGTGGTAACCCTGCTGGGTATTAAAACTGAGTACTGTTAAGCTGACTTCCTGAGGAGTCATGAAACCCATTTGGCAAAGGGTTTGTGTGGCTTAGCCTGGGAAGGACTCACTTGAGGTTCTGAGGTTGGGTAACTGAGGGAACAGCCAGGAAGTGAAGTGCAGCTGGGGTTGGAGAGGAGTATGCAGAAAACTGGTAAATTGAAGACTCTGCCAAAAAAAAAAAAGTTAAAAATACTGGGAAACTGCATCTGTCCAGACATCAGCTCCCACATACCGACGTTGGCTGCCAGAAAACACCGTGAAAAGACTTTTCATATTCTTTTTGTAGAGTATTTAAAACTGTATAGTTCATCAGCTGAGTAACTGATAGCACAACTGCAAGTGAACAGAACTTTTTTCAGATGATATAAGAATGCCATTTGGTCTTGATAAATGTGCAAAGCAACCTTTAAAGCAGGAAAGCTGCAGCACCAAAAAAAAAATCAGTTTGGGAGAGGAATGTGATATAAATGAACTTGAGCAAGAGGGAGTGTATAAATATTTGGGAATTGAAGGATCAACAAAACATGGATAAATGGTAGTAAAACTCTGTAAGAAATATTTTAAAAGACTTAAATTAATACTAAAAACAGCATTGACATCTAGGAATGAAGTCAAAGCTGTAAACCGATTTGCTTTTCCTGTCCTCACTTAGTTTTGGCGTGATTAACTGGCCCCAAAAGGTGTTGGATAGTTTAGACAGGAAAACAAGAAGCATGCTTCATGCTCATCAAATTTAAAAAAGTCAGTGTATGCCAAGATTGTATTCCCTGTTCTGAAGGTGGTATGGGCCTCCTCGAAATTGATTGCATGTATAGTTCTTCAGTGGTGTGACTGCATACATGTCTGCTGACCTCATAAGACCCAAACATAATAAAAGTTTTAAAACATGAGGAGAACAAGTTTAAGATGACTTCCCTGCTTAGTTTAACCAAAGCATATTTGTGTCAAGCGAGAATGGAAATCAAACCAGAAGTAGGTAGAAATCAGGTAGTAACTGAATGTGCCAAAAAAAAAAAAAAGAATATAAGGTGAAGGATCTCTTGATAAGGCAAGAAATTTGAAAAATGCATAAATATATTTGCACGTATAGGAAACTTTTGGAACAACCTCATGTTGCTCAGGATTGCAGAGTTGAATTTAAACCAAAAGATGAAAGGTTAACATTGGCAGCTCAAGATAATGAACTGTGTACATATTGGTTTACAAAGTCCATGGGACATAAGGGAGAAACAGACAAATGTAGGATTTCTAAAACAATTGGAAACAGTTGCACATCTTGGTTGTGATGTACTAATGCCAGAAGGGCTGTATACTCAAAGGCATAGTAATGTAGCAAGACTGTTGCATTGGGGATTGTGCAAACATTATAATATTGAAGTAGCTGTAAAACACTGGAAACATGAGCCACAAGGCATCATAGAAAATGTTTATATCACATGGGATCATCCACTGCCAACAGTTGTAAAAATAGATGCAAGAAAACCAGATAAAGTAGTCAATAAAAAAGACAAAAGTAGCACTGATTATTGAAATTGTTCCACCCAGTGATTACAGTGTCTTGCGTACAGAGAGCCAAAAGTCATAAGGTACCAGGATTTGCAGGCAGAAATGAGGGCATTGTGGAAGAAAGATACCCAGACAGTTCCGGTAGTAGGAGCAATGGGTCTTTTAAATATAAACAGAATTTACAATCATTGATTTGTTACAGATGCATGTAACTCCATACAAATTGCAGGAGGAGTTATTACTGAGCACATTGCGATTGCTGCGAAGAGCACTTCTGGCTATCTTCAACGATTGAATCGGTACTAATTTCATGTATTTTAATTATGTCGACTTAAGAATGGGGTCCATTCCAGTCATGGTATTAGAAACCCAAAAAACTTGGAGAAATTAAAGTGCGTTTTACAGATTATTTTACTCATCTGTTCCTTTTTATTGCTGGATAGTTTCTTGGAGTTGGACATCTCTTGAGCAGGTGTCCATTTCCAAACTGGTTGAAGTTTATTGATAGACTTAAAACTCGTTCAGCAAAAGGCTTGGGTGTATGTCTCATGAATATCCTGTTTGTTCTATTGTTATTTGCAGTTGAAAAGGGCAGATTATTGTGATATATAGATAGCTGTATTTTCCTTCAAGGCTGAGCTTAAATCTTTGACATTAGTACAACCTAGACTAAAAAGGAAGTGAGATGCCTATCCCACTTTCTTACTGTGATTAAAAGTGAGGTTTGTCATAAACTGGTATACTGTGACCCATAATGTCTTCATCCACCGTGTCTGATATAGATGAGGAGACTAACCTAATGAAGGATTATTTTGTGTGGTTCTGTAGAAAACTTTATTCACCCAAGAGGACATCTTTTAAGCCCTCAATTGTTGAAGTATAATCTCCTCTAACATTACTACCTTTCAATGACACTGCAAGTTCATTTTGAATATTTTTCGTTTTTAAAACCTATTGATTAGGACCAGCGTCCACAAATCTGAACCATTTTAATTCCTAAAAAATTTGGTAGCAGACACTGCACTGTAAGCATGAAATACATTATACCATCTCAAAGAACCTTACCAGCAGATTGCTTTAGGCTTGTTGAAAAGAGATGTGCACTTTGGTATAGTTTCCATAAGTTACCAGACCTGTATAGCAGTGTATCAGTCATATTAAAGCAAACCAGGAGGACCTTTGTAAAGATAGTTGATGTGATCTTAAAAGACAGGATAACAAAGCTTAGTTAAACAAAAAATGCTTAAACCATGTATGACTCTCTAACTGGCCTGCTTTGGTTGTGTAATTGAACTTATGCCATGAAGAAAGCAACTTTTACTTTGAGGAAGTCTCTTACTGTTCATTTCATGTAGTTTTGCACTATGTTGAATATAAAAAAACAAGGCCGTGTAAAGCATTGCAGGTATTTTATGCCCCTGTTCAGTGAGGACAAAACGAAGGACTCAACAAGCACCTGGGCCGTACTAGAAGTAAGTAAAAATATCTTCAAGAGGCAGTACCAGAGTATGGAGAAGTGAGACAGCAATGAGGATCCTTACAGCAGGATTAATTTCTGAAGCCTCAGAAGTATAATTTTCATAATTTTACTTGTACTCAGTGCAGACTTAGGAGATTTTTCTTTTCAAGTTAATGGAACCAGATTGTTGAGAATAGTCATTGTGTTCTGTAGCATTTTTTACTCTCCAGTTTAGCCTTCGACACCAGAAGAGCTGTTGGCCTTGACAGTCCAGTAATATAAAACCAGTGTAGTATCCAGGCAGTACAGGTGGTTCCATTCTCAGACTTAGAAGCAGGGTTTTTATTCCAAGTTCTTGTTCCAGGTAATGCAAAGCAATGCAGCCCCATATTCGTATATTAAATGTCAAATCTGGACAATCATAAAGCCAACTGTTTAAAATGTTAAGTCTGCACAGCAAGATGCTTACCTGATGTTTCTCAGCATGTAGAATGGTCATCTATGCACGTTCTCATTTGCAAAGTCTATGGAAGGTTTCTCTAGATTCACATGAGAACTTTCCCAATGTCAGCTTTATTTAATATCTGCTGTATTTCATTATATTTGCTATCTGGTTAATTCCCATCAAGTCTGTGGATAATTCTGAAATGTGTTCAGTTTCAAGTCAGATGCCTGATAACCAACAGTGGAGCAGACATCCCCATAGTTATTTAATGATGCTTTTACATTGCATTGTGGGTGTTCCTGTCTTGCAGTGACTTTTAGCCTTGCTCTGCACTGTTTTTTTTCCCTAATCTTTATTTGCACGGTATGTCCAAAATAGGAAAATCAAAATCTTCTCATCTAAGCTCCAGGGAGTACTTGGATTTTAACGCCTCCAGTACTGACTGATTTGTTTTTCAAACATAGTACACACAGTATTCTTTGCCCATACTGTAATTCAGAGGCATTATTTTCTTCCTGTCATATTTCTTCACTGTCCATCTTTCACATTTATATGACATTGTAAAAACTGCAGCTTGGACAAGTTCAGTCTTGAAATGCAATGTTCTAGCTCTTTACTTTTAAGAGCTTGTCTTGTGTCTTCATGGCTGTTCTGCCAAGCACATTTTGTTCGGATGTTCTGACTGCTTGTCATGCTTTCATTGATTTATTGATTCAGATAGGTTGAAGCTGTCTATTTTTCTTCAGGACTTTTTTTTTTTTTACCAGTTATTATGGTTGTTGTCTTCATAAAGCTGCAAGTTTTAGTATCAGAATTGTGAACAGTGCTCCATCAAAACACAGGATCTTGTCACAGGAACACCAAAAACCACTATACCGATCAGGAGCAGTTTATTTTATTATTTTATTTTACATTTGTTGACTGGGTAGTCCAACTGGATAGATGTCCATTTTCGGCAGAGGCCCGGGGAGAAAAGCTCCACATCCAAACATTAGTAAGAACAGGTACAAATTAAGCATATATAATAGTATATACATCAAAACACATTAGATATTAACTACAAAAGCAGAAGACAAGAAAGTGTGTTTTGTTAAGAGTTTCTTAAAGCAGAAAAGTTGAGAGTACCTAGATACTCAAGGAAAGCTAGTCAGGGTTGCTACAGGGGCAGAGCCAATGGGTTTTGAGGTGAGTTTTGAGTTGGGATTTAAAGCAGGGAAGAGAGGAGATTGCTGTGAGATTGTGAGTAAGAGTGTTCCAAGATGTCCTTCAAGGATGCATCTGCAGTCCTAACAAATGGGTTGTCCTGGCCTCAGGCAGCCCTTCGGTCGGCCGGATTCCAAAGTCTGGGTCTGGCCTCGGCTGATGTCGCACTTCACCCGACGTCATAGCTGCAGTTCAGCGGGTATAAAGGCATCAGCCGACGCCATTTTCCTCAGTCTTTCTTGCAGCGCTCAAGCAGAAGCTGTTCGCAAGTGCCGGTCGGTCAGAACCAGAGATTGCTACTACCGAAGACTTCTAAAAAGCTAAGTACCCCGTTGGGGACTCTTTCTTGCCTCAGCCGATGTCAGAAAAAGTGAATAACTGTTTAACTTGTGGGAAACAAATACCTCATAAAGATTTCCACTCTTACTGCCTACCTTGTTTAGGCCCAGACCACGACGTAGCAGCTTGTCTAGCCTGTGCTTCCTTCAACCGACGAACACTTAGACGTCGGTCAGAGTTTGCAGAGGAGTTTTTCGGCTCCGCTTTTGCTTATATCATGCCGTCGGAGACTCCGACTTCACATTTAGCTAAAAAGCGTAAGGAAAAGGACCGACACTCGCGGTCCGCGGTTTCGGCCGAAACCGCGGTTAAGCCAACTGCGAGTGTCTCGGTTTCGGCCGAAGCCGAGTCCGCGGTTCTTCCTACGGCCGAAAGCATGCCTCCTTCGACCGAGGCCTCTTCCAGCATGGCTGAATCTGCTACTGAAAATCCACCTGCTCTTACAGTTTCTCAAGATTTATCAGATACTATCCCCTTAGATGTATCTACTCCTGCACGTGGAGCTGCTAGGCCCCTGCATCCATGTCAATTAAGGCTTTTGCCAGGGCTAAAGCAGCTAAATCTTCAAAGGCCGTGCCTGCTAAAGCCCCCTCTCACAGGCCTAGCTCTAGTACTCAAATGCTTAGTCTAGCAGAGGATCTCATTTCTTTGATCAGGGGAACCCAGTCTCACCCTGACAGGGCCTCTCACCCACCTCCAGAGAAGAGGCTTAGAGCAGAGCCCCCTGAGCCAGTTTCTTCAGATTATTCCTCTGATTCAGAAAACACAAATCCTCCAGAGGGCCCTTACTCTCCATATGAGGACTCTGATGCAGAGGATTCCATACCTTCTGCCTCTCCTCCTGAGGAATTTTCTTTTGGGGAAACCTTGCATGCTATGAGGGAACAATTTCAATGGCAGGGCCAGGATTTTTCAGATTCTAGGAAAAGGCTTAGGACCTTTTTACATTTACCACAGCATAGGCCTTTAGCTATACCTCCAGTACTTACACTTGTGGATGATGCATTTAATGATGCTTGTACTGCCCCTGACTCACTGCCTCCGGCCCCTGCTAAGCCCGACAGATACTACAGGGTTCCGGACACACATTATCATTTATACAAGGCTCCTATTGCAGATCCTGAAACTATATCACAGGGCCCCAAAGCTGTAGCGGCTGCCTCTGCCAAAAAAACCCTCCCCTCTGAAAGAGAATCTAGGGCATTGGAGAGATGGGGTAAAAAAGTTTATACTTCTGCTACTCTTTCGGCTAGGGCCTTAAACTGTCAATTCCACATGATTCAGTATCAGGAATTTCTGTTAGATCAGCTCACTAAAAAACTGTCCTCGCCTGAACCTTTAGACCGCAAGTCCCTTCAGGATTTGGTGCATAACACTCAGCAGGTCAGTAATCATTCCTTAAAATGCGGCTATGATGCACTGGAGGCTTCCTTTAGATCAGCTATGACTGGTACAGTGATCAGAAGGCATGCATGGTTAAAAGAGCAATCCTTACCAGACCATGTAAAGTCAAAGCTTCTAGATGCTCCCATGGAAAAGCACAGTTTGTTTGGTTCCCCTGCACAGCAAGTGTTGAAGAAGGTGGAAGAAAAGCTAAATCTGTCCAGACAGTCAAGGATTTCTTACTGGTCCAGCCTCCGAGGTTTAGTAGGAACTGGCCTTCCAAGAATTGGTCCTTTCCAGACACCACCAGAGCACAGAGAAGCAGAAATAGACGCCCTAGAGGCAGAGGTCAATCCAGAGGTGCCTACAGGGGACGCCAGTGGCAGCCTAACAGCCAGAGAACTACTGCCACAGATCCAGCCACTACCACTTCTACAGGACAATCACAGTGACTTGGCTCTGAAACCGCCTACCAGGGAACAACTGGCAGCACCCTTAGGCGGAAAATTAGCCTTATTTTCAGTAAATTGGCATTACATTACAGGAGACAAATGGATTTTACAGACAATAGACAAAGGCTACAGGTTTCACTTCCATACTCTTCCAAGGAAGAGAGGAATGCCAAACCTACCTCCAAACCAAAGGACAAATGCTCTACAGCAAATAGACCACTTACTAAGGATGAGAGCTATAGAAAAGGTACCGGCTATGCAACAAGTACAAGGATTTTATTCAAGGCTTTTCCTAGTACCAAGAAAGGAAAACCAATGGAGACCTATCCTCGACCTGTCCGCTCTAAACACATATCTCATTGTTCCAAAATTCAAAATGCTGACCCTACAGCAACTTCTTCCCATGCTGGGCAAGGAGTCTTGGCTGGTGACTCTGGATCTCAAGGAGGCATACCTGCACGTCCCCATACGACCAAATTGCAGAAGATACCTCAGATTTCTTGCAGGATCAGAGCATTATCAATTCTCAGCATTGCCTTTTGGCTTATCTACTGCGCCCAGAGTATTTACGAAATGCCTGGCATCAGTAATTGCTCATTGCAGGCTTCATGGAATTCAAATTTATCCATACCTGGACGACTGCCTGTTACAAGCGGACAGCAAAGACAAATTAACAAAAGATTTGAAAAAGGTTATTCACCTGCTGTAAGCCCTGGGATACACAGTCAACACAAAAAAGTCAAGGCTGATACCATCCCAAAGGATAACCTTCCTGGGTGCAGAACTGGACACATCAAACCAGATGGCATTCCTCACAGCAGAAAAACAGAAGCAGCTACCACTCTACTTCATGGCACTAACAATGCAGAACCAGCTTACAGCAAGGAAAATCCTGCAAGCCCTGGGTTACATGGCATCCTGCATAATATTAATCCCACATGCCAGGCTACATATGAGGAAGTTGCAATGGTACCTGAGGAATTTATGGTCTCAGCACAAGCACAGCCTAGAAACCCAAATTCCAATAATTCCATGCCTGAAGCAAGAATTCCAGTGGTGGGCCCAGGCCTGTCAATTGAACAAAGGACTGCCCTTCCACAGGCCTCACCCAAGCCAGACTATCACCACGGACGCCTCAGACCTCGGTTGGGGGCACACATGGTGGACAAGTGCATACAAGGCTTATGGACTCAAGACCAGATGAACCTACACATAAATCAAAAAGAGATGCTGGCAGTAAAACAGGCAATTCAGACATTCAGACCATTTCTTCAACAGGGTCATTTGCTGATAAGGACGGACAACACCACAGTCATGTGGTATATCAACAAACAGGGAGGCACACATTCATATCCTCTATGCCGGATGGCAATGGACCTCTGGAATGTGGCCTTGTGCCTCAACATTCAGCTCCAAGCCATATTTGTGCCAGGAAAAGAAAATATACTAGCAGACATCTTAAGCAGAACCACCACAGATGCCCACGAATGGATGCTACATCCAGACATCTTCAAAACCATCACAAGGAAATGGGGACTGCCAGAAATAGACCTGTTCGCATCCCTACACAACCACCAATTGAAAAAATTCTGCACAAGGACATACCACCCACTTGCTTGGAAGGTGGACTCCCTATCCTTCAGTTGGGAAAACCTGACAGCATATGCATTCCCACCTCTTCCTTTGATGCACAAAGTGCTACTGAAGATCAAGGAAGATCACCCAAGGATCATCTTGATAGCTCCAGATTGGCCAAGGCAACATTGGTACCCGCTACTGAGGAGTATGTCCCGGGAACACGCATGGCCTCTACCCTTACTACCTCTACTGCTAACACAGAACAACTTCAAAATCCTGCATCCAAACTTGAAAACACTGCAGCTAGCTGCTTGGAACATTACATAAGGAAAAATAACCCAGATTTATCTCAAAGGGTTAAAGACATTATCTTGGAGGCTCGCAGACCCTCAACAAGGAAAACTTATACAGCAAAATGGAAAAGATATCTCATTTGGAGTGCAACAAAAGGAGTGGATGCATCATTGGCAAACCTAGCTAACATCCTGGAATACTTAGCAGAGCTTTTCCACAATGGTCTCTCCTACTCCTCCATTAAGATTCATGCATCAGCAATTTCAGCAGAATACAACATGGATCCTCCATTCTTTTCTCAACCTCTACTCAGTTTCTCAGAGGAATTAAAAATGTAAAGCCACCAAGGAAACCTCCATTGCCTACATGGGACTTGAACTTTGTGTTAGAAAAGTTGACACTTCCCCCTTTTGAACCAGCAGCAACAGCAGAATTACAGTACTTATCTTGGAAGACTGCATTCCTGCTTGCAATCACTTCAGCTAGAAGGGTTTCTGAATTACAGGCATTAATGGCAGTACAGCCCTTCCTTATCTTCCATCAGGATAGAGTGTCCATGAGAACTAATCCTACCTTTATGCCAAAGGTGGTCTCCAGGGTATCATTAAATCAAGCAATACACCTACCAACTTTCTTCCCCAATCCACAGAACAGGGGGGAAAGATTGCTGCATACCTTGGATGTACACAGACAATTGCGCTACTACCTGGACAGAACCAAGAACAATAGAAAAACTGACCAGCTTCTGGTAGCATATGCAACAGGAATGGAAGGAAAAGCAATTTCAAAACAAACAATCTCAAAATGGATAGGAAATTGCATTAGATTTTGTTACTCTTTCCATGGAAAGGCAACTGCAGAAAACATCAGACCTCACTCCACAAGGGCTACAGCCACTACTACAGCTTTCTTATGAGGAGTGGCTACCAAAGACATTTTAGAGGCTGCTACTTGAAGCTCCGTGCATACATTTGCCAAGCATTATAATCTACCTTTATACTCCAGATCCCGAGCAGGTTTTGCCACTGCTGTTTTGCAAGGGATCTTAACTACACCATAAACTCTTAGTGCCTCCTTAGTGCCTCCTCCCCCAGTTTGGCTATGGTATTCTACCCATTTGTTAGGACTGCAGATGCATCCTTGAAGGACATAGTACAGTTTTGTACCTACCATAAATGTAGATGTCCGAGAGGTATGCATCTGCAGTCAGGATTACCCACCCTCCTTCCCTCTGTGGTACTCCTAGGGTATTTGCCCATCTTGTAGCTAGCTGGGGAATCTATTATGGTGTATTTGTTTGTATATATGTATATACATGTTTATTTCTATTTGCTCTCTATTGTTTGGAAACATTTGCATTTATCCAAATTTAGCCTTCCTAGAGGGCACCTGGCATCTGGGGCAAGAAACACTGAGGAAAATGGCATCGGCTGATGCCTTTATACCCGCTGAACTGCAGCTATGACGTCGGGTGAAGTGCGACATCAGCCGAGGCCAGACCCAGACTTTGGAATCCGGCCGACCGAAGGGCTGCCTGAGGCCAGGACAACCCATTTGTTAGGACTGCAGATGCATACCTCTCGGACATCTACATTTATGGTAGGTACAAAACTGTACTTTTTTCCTACTGTGTTGGAGAACAAGGATTTGCCGGCTGTGTTATTGGGTTTACTAGTGGATATAAGTAATTTGTCAGAGGAACGAAGGCTTTTAAGATTACAGTAAGGAGTGTTAAGGGAAGTAAGTATGGGAGTGTTTGTGGGTTTGTAGAGGATTTTGTGGGCTAAGAAGAGCTGGTGAAATAGAATTAGGTTTTGCAGTTCGAGCCATCGTAGTTGCCTTAACTTTTGGCAGTGATGGGTTCTAAAAGTAGAGTCGGTGGCAAATCTGGCAATATTGTAAGCAACAGACAATTTGGTGAGGTTAGTTTTGGACAAGGAAGTGTAGATAGAGGAGGCATACAGGAGGGTGGAAATAAGATGGGAATGAGCAATGGAAGTTCTGGCAAGTGGAGTAAGGAATGGTTTAATTCTATAGAGGGAGCCTAGTTTTCTGTTAACTAATTTTATAGTATTGTTGATGTGAGTGTCAAAGGTCAGATTGTTTATCTCAACTCCGAGGAGTTTGGTAGTTGGATCGGGTGATAAGCTGGTGCCATTGTTTGATATGACAGAAGTTCAGTGGAGAGGATTTTCAGGTCGATGAAAAAAGTAATAATTTGTTTTTTGGGGGGTTTAAAATTAAGTATTGTTTGAGGAACCACATCTCTATGGTTTCGAAATTCTTTTGGGTGAGAGTGCAGTTCAGAGGGGGATGAGGCAAAACAGATTAAAGTAGAATCATCTGCATATTGTATACAGGTGGCAGGGGAAATACGAGTATGAAGATCATTAATGAAAATTGAAAACAGGAGAGGGCCAATAATTGAGCCTTGGGGGACTCCTAGAGTAATGGGGAGGTGGTTGGATAAGTTATGGCAACGCACAGCCTGTTGTCTGTTGTGCAGATAAGTGGAACCACTTAATTGAACTTGTCTCTAGTGCAAACGATTTAAGTAAGTTTAACAGTATCTCATGATTGACTATATCAACGGCTTTGGATAGATCAATAAATATAGCAGAGATAAGGGTATTATTGTTCCTGTTTTTATTGATGCAGTCTGTGTAGGAGAGGAGGGCAGCGGTGGTGCTATGGCAGGGTCTAAAGCTGTGTTGACAGCTAGCAGATTGTTAGTTAACAGGTGATTCAGAAGTTGCTTCTGGACACATTTTTCCATGATTTTAGCAAGAGGAAAGAGCAAGGCTATGGGTCGGTAGTTAGAGAGTTCAGTTGAGTTTCCACCTTTATGAAGGGGAATAATATGAGATATTTCCAGAGTGAAGGAATGTAGCCTTCAGTGGTTCTGTTAATCAGGATGGTGAGAATAGGTTAAAGGATTAGCAGCAACTTTTAGATACAGAGCAGGTAGAAGGTCACCTGATGGAGAGGATGGCTTAAGTTTATGTAGAAGAGAACAAATGAGTGAAGAGGGTACATGTTGTAGTTGAAATGTGGGAATAGAAGTGTTAGAGGAGGTGGAAAGACAGGAGATATTGGGGGAGAGTTGATTAGAAAGAGACTGGACAGCATCAGTTAAGAAGGTATTTGAAGGCATTAGCAGTCTGTTTGGGGTTATCTTGGGAGGTGCCTGATGGACTTGGAGTGTCCGAGTGGCCGGGCTTTAAGAGACTATTTATTCCTGCCCAGAACTTTTGTGGATTATGTAGGTTAGCCCTGTTGCAAATGGCAGTAGTAGTTTCTTTTATGAAGAAGTGCTGTTTTTTTGTAATGTTTATTTGTCTAAAATTGAGTTGGTCAGTGGGATCTTTAGTACTGCGGTATTTGGACCAGAGTTTATTTTTCAGAATAATCTTTTGCCTTGTGTCCTTTGATAGCCAAGGGGTGGCTTTTGAGCAAAGTTTGATGGATCTTGTGGGCTCATGCGAGTCGAGACTAGATAAGAATTTAGAGTTAAAATAAGTCTTGACATCATCCAGTGGGAGGTGTTTAAGAGGAGACCAATTGCAGGACCTAAGTTCACCTTCAAAGCTATCAGGGTTAAAATTTGTGTTTGTTCTAACCATTTTGTATTTAGTTAAATAGGGGGTATTAGTTTTATATCCTCAGGCGGCGTATCTACTGTATATGCTTGGTTGTGGCTATTTATCAGGATCCAGTCTAAAATGCTTTCTTTGTTGCTAGGTTTATTTGTTTTGGTGGGGGAAAGAATGGTTTGTGAAGAACCATGAAGATTTAAGAGAGTGGAAGGGTCAGTTGAAGGGCAGGTATTCCAGTCCATATTGACATCCCCAAGGATAATTGTTTCTTGTGGAAAGTGAATGGCTAGCCAGTTAAGGATTTCTTCTAAGGTAATGATGTTATTGCCTGGGGGAAGGTAGATGCAGATTATATAGATGGATTTGTAGTCATTAAGCTGGAGTTTGGATATAAGGATTTCAGCATTACTTTTAAAGGGAGGCTTATCCTGTAAGGCAGTGATTTGTATCTGTGATTTGTAGAGGATTGCTATTCCACCACCCTTTTTTACATTACGGTCTAGTCGATGGATGTTGTAGCCAGGGGGAATAATTTCCTTGTCCAGAATTACTGGTTTAAGCCAGGTTTCAGACAGGCAAAGGATGTCGAATGAGTGTATGTGAAGTAGAGCATGAAGGGGAGCAATTTTATTTTTAATACTACAGATGTTAAGGTGAGCAGTAGTGAGAGAGTTTGGGGGTTTGGTTAGTATATTTGAGTTAGAGGGAAGAGTGCAAAGAGGGTTTCTAGTTGAAGTGTTGTTTAGGCCTGGGTTGGGTTGAATGTCACCTGCTAGAAGACAGAGGATTAATCTTTTTAACCAGTTAGAAGGTTTAGGGGAAATGAGTAGGGACTTTCTGTCTTTATGATGGGAATAGGTAATGTGAACCTTTCTATGAAATTTTGTAGGAAGGTAGCCTGGAGAAAATATGATAAAACAGTGATGAAATTAATTTATGGAAGGTAAAGTAATATGTCTGGAGAAGGTATTAAATTCTGTGAGGCTACGATGTTCATAGGATGTTAGAAAGTAGGGTACAATAAGGAAAGGGAAAATTGAGATTGTGATAAGTTGTTTTGAATGTGACAAAGTTACTAGAGTATGCATAGTGACAGGAGAGTTGCAAGGAGTTAATTTGGGAAGAGGAAGAAGAAATAATGACAGGAGGCGATGGATGATACTTGTGAAAAAGTAAGTGTGGCAGGTGGATGGTGATAAGCAGTCCAGGAGAGGAGGGTGAAAGTGTGATTGGAGGAAATAAAAGTAAGGGGAGTGGTTAAGGAAGTATAAGTTTAGTGGTGGGTGGGAATTGGGGGTAGGGTAGGGGAACGGAGCGGGTAAAGACAAAAGGAAGGACAACAGTCTGAAAACAATCAGAAAAAGCAGCTAATTTAAGGTAAGTGGAGGTGGTCAAAGGAGTGATAAAAGTGGTCAAACTGAGAATTTAATAGAAAATATCTGTGAAGGAGAAGAGGAAAGGTTCAGAAGCAATGTTACAAACAGCAGGAAAAATAGGTAAGATTAATGTAGTGGGGAGAGAGAGAGAGATTCAGGTAGAATATTGTTGCAAGGGTAGGGTGCCATCTAGTGGACAAAAAATACAGAAGAAAGTACTTTGCAGTGAAGAGCTGGGATGTGAAAAAAAGTTTCTAGAGATTCTTCCAAGAGAACAGGGATATTATGTGGTGGGCAGGCCAGAAAGGGAGAGGTAGCAACTAGTAGTTGGGAGAGTGGCGGTGAGGCTGCTATGTGTCCAGACTGAACTAGCGACACTGTAGGTGAGGTAAGTAAAACAGTAACTGTTTTACAGTTTTTAAACCGTTCTAAAATAACACAGAACAGCACAACATCCTACCAATGGGCAAGTCTGGGATTTGATATTTTGGGTTTTGGCGTGGGTATATTTTGATGTTTGTGTCGGGATCCTGTGTTTCAGCATAGCATCATTTCTAAAACTGATACTAAACTTAAGTTGCATTTAGAGGCTGCTTAATTTTGAGGGTGTGTATATTTTCTATTAAATGTGTTTATTCACTTTATATGCTTGCATTTCAGGAGGGAGAATAGCAATTATTGAGTGTGATGCTTTGAGATGTGTACTTTTGTTAGCTGTTAATTACTAGTTGTAGTTGGCAGATGCATGACTGATGTATATTGTATGCTTTATTCTAGGTGTGTGCTTAATTGGTTTGGTGATTGGTCTACTGAGGCCCTTTACCAGGTTGGGAAAGAGTTTACCTGTAAAATGGACCTTGAAAAGCCTAATTACATTGTGCCAGACTACATGCCAATTGTTTATGACAAGCTTCCACAACCTCCATCACACAGAGAGGCTATTGTCAATAGTTGTGTGTTTGTTCATCAGACCCTACATCAGGTAAAAAAAAAAAAAATTTTTCATTGTGTATTCTGTTTTGTGATCATTTAGAGTTGTAAGAGATATTGCTCTTAACTGATATGAAGTTCTCTACATCTCTTGACTACTCATGTTAAAGATGAAATAGAATGTGAATGTTTCTTTAGTCCATCACTAAAAAAATACTTATTGCCTGCTTGCTCTTTTCTTCAATGTTGTGGCACCCTAATTTGTAATATTGACTCTGTTAGGTTTTCCACCAGTGTTATGTAGCTAAATGAACAGTAGCATGTTGTCTTTCATTGCTTGCTAACATTACATGTACATCATTATTACTTTGTATTAACTGAAAACTCTGTTTTGTACTGTAGCCTTTTTGTTATAATACCACTAAAGCTATTTGTTTTGAGTTTGTTTGGCCTAGGCATTGACTGAATTGAAGACTAATTGATCAGTTCAGTATACCATTTAACAAACCTGAATGAATAAATAAGATTAAAAATCTGATTGAAGATTTTATATTGCTCATGTATCCTGTAATTGCAGATAAGGTTTCTGTTCCATTATTTTCATTATTGTCAATGCCCATCACATAGATGCCTGCTCATTCCAGACCTAAAGACTGAGTAGACAGACCATTAAAGATTATGTAACTCCTTTGCCAAGTTCAGAATAATTTTCTGTTATCTGGGAATTGCATCAAGTACAGCCCATCTGCATGGGAACAGGTGGGCTTGCCTCCCACAAATTAAAAAAAAATACTTGCCTGTTATGATTTATAAGGCCTCCTGACTGCATTCTTACCTCATTTCATTTCCATGTCTGCATTTTGTTAACTTTAGTCATACCATACTTCGGATGAGAAGTTAAACTGATGTCCCATTTGTTTGAGCTGTTTGTAGCTAAGGTGGATGTAAAGGATCACTTGGCAGTTACCAAAAAGAGCAAGAGAAGTTCACAGGTACCCTAATCAGGTTTCTGTTCACTGTGAATACTACATTGAGTGTCTCCCCTGAAAAGATGCCAGTGGCTTAGTGCGACTAACCCAGTCAATGAAATGCAAGTAAAAACAAAATAATGTCTTAGCAAGTACATTTGTTGGTATGCATGTTGTTTTCCCCTTTGTAACTGTTAGGTAAAGGGGTATCAACAGAGGGCAAACCTAACTGTTTTGGAGGCTTTTTTCAGGCTAGTTCCCCTGTAAACCTTGTCTGATACTGCTGTTGTCATACTTCAACCTTCCATCAAATGTAAATGTGTAAGAGAATGTTTTGTGCAGAAAACTGCGAGGATTTATATTTGTATCCTCAGTGAACTGATGTTCTGTGGCTAGAACATTGAGACCTGGATCATTGCAAGTATCTGTGAAGTTTTCAAAAGGAAACTAAAATTCATTTTCAACTCGTGGTGGAAAGATTTGTATGTTGTGACATATTCATTCTCCCTTTCAAAATACATAACACTGACACTGAAAATTCTCACAAATGTAGATATTGTCCATCTCCACAACCTGAAAAGCCTTTTAGGGTTGTACATGTCTCTCTTGGAAAGACTAGATTTATATGACACACAAGGATGATTCTACAGTCTGTCTGCATCTACCCAAAGTGGGAAAGCTGTTCTCTGAATTTTCTTTTTGGGGTAAGGATTCTAGGTTTAGATAAATGTCAAGAAGATTTGCAAACTATTTACTTTGCATGGTACAGTTCCTGTCTGAAGTAGTTTACTTCATTTGATCTTCAACCTGTGGTACCGGATCCGAGCTGGCAATTTCACTACCATCTGCTCCAAGCTCCTCCCCTTACCCATAATACACCTCCACTATCTTCCAGCTCCCAGATCTCTTTTGCCGCGGCTAGCCATAAGCATCATGATCCTGAGCTCTGAGTCAGAGTTGGGTAGTTTTGGTATTAAGTGTTTTTGAGTGGGTTTTTTTTTTTTGTGTAGTTTTGTCATTGTAGGTTCCTTCTCTTCCTCCCCTCGCTGGTGTGTCGAGCTTTGGGGTTTTTGTGTAGTTTTTAGTTAGTGTATAGTTGTCTTCCCCTCCCCCCCTCAGCATTCTCTGTACCTTCTGAGAGTGTGGCAAGTGGGTGTGTGTAGAAAATAGTTTTGTTTTCTATGTTTTGTTTGTTAGACTTCTCTTAAAATCTTTGTGTGAGACCTGACTGATCCTAAGCCTGTCTTTAAGAGGTGCACTGAGTGTGGCCACAAATTGTCACCCGCTGATGGCCACACTCTCTGCGTGATGTGTTTGGGTGTAGCCCATTTAAATACTGATCATGCCATTTGCGCGGGTTTCAACCCGTGCGTCATTAAGGATAGACAGGCCAAGTTAACTTTGAAAGGCCTACTGCCTACTACGGAGGCAGCTGCTTCCTCTACTGCTTCGCTGTGGCCACCTCTCTTACTTCCTCTCTTGTCCTTCTCCTCGCTCCCAGGCTGGGACTCACCCTTCCACTTCTAAACCTGCAGAAGCGGAGCGCAGAAAAGGCAGAGAGAAGAGAGAGCATCAGGAACTCCCACCAAGAGTCAGTCTAGGCACCGTGACTCCCCTCTGCTCTGATCTCCCAGATTTTCCCCGGAGCCGGAAGAGCCGCAACCACCATCTAGGGCCTCTGTTCCTCGACCCGTCAGGTCTGAGTCCAGGGCCTTGTCGCGGTCCACCTGAAGCCTTTCCAAAGTCGATATGGATAAAATGGAGGTTCATTCGCACACAAATCCAGATAGGAGTCTAGCCAGCCACCTCTCCCTCTGGAGGGGGGGGAAGCTCGCTTCCTTTGTTCATTCCAATTTCTCCTTCTCAAATCTGACCTCCGGGTTCAGAATACATGGATCCGAGGATGGCCTTAGTCAGGGGGTCAGTGCCGACACTACCTGTCTCCTCAATGCCAACAGCTGCCTGGAGCGTGTCTGATCCGACCAGTTCGGATAAGAGTAGCTCTCGGAGCTGGAGCCTGGGTGTTTGATCAAAGGAAGTGGAACTTTTTCCATTGGCTCTGACGTTGTTGGGTCAAGTTCCCCCCCTCGGAGATCCAGCCACTTTGGGCCTGGCTCCGATTCTCGCATTGGATCGAGGGAGAGTGGTTTCCTTACTGCTGGCCCAGGAAGCTTGTTCTTCCTCAGCGTTCAGTGTGGTAGAAAGGGTTCTCTCCACTGGATCAAGACCCTTGACTATTTCTTCGGACTCCGTCATGACTCCCTCTGCTTTGTGTGCGAATCTCATCATTTTACCTGAGGGACAGCACATGCTCGAGGAGCCTCAGGCGGTTCTCCCTGAGGAACAAGTTGCTTGCACGTTCTCCCCCGAGAGCCCCACCAGAGATGTACCTTGCAAGCATACGTGCAGGAGGAGCCACTTGGACTCCCCGGAGTCCCTCAGAGGACATGGATTTGAGTGATGGGGAAGGTTCCCTCAGATCACCTCTCAAGGATGTCTCCTTTGGAGTCGTCATAGAAATCCTATGTCAGTCGGGAGGTTGGTCTGCCCCAAAGCCTTCCTCGGATGAATCTGTGTTCCTGGAGGCTTTTGGCACTGGCCCATCTACTTCCTTGGTGTCCCCCTCCCGCAAATCCCCTGATGGGCTTGGAAGGAGCCGGACACCATGGAACCAATCCCAAAACGCCCAGACAAAATGTTGAGCCCCCCCCACAGGACCAGCGTGGAACAAAAAGGGTTCCCTGTAGATGCTATGGAGATAGTAGCAGCCACCAAAAAGGAACTAGCCCAGGAGAGTTCCTCGGTTCATCCTCCTGACTGAGAGTCTAGAATGATGGACCGCATAGGGAAGTGGGTTTATGCGTCAACTACCTTTTCCATCAGGGTGCTGAACT
Organism: Protopterus annectens; assembly: GCF_019279795.1. Taxonomy (NCBI): domain Eukaryota; kingdom Metazoa; phylum Chordata; order Ceratodontiformes; family Protopteridae; genus Protopterus; species Protopterus annectens. The sequence goes on along the minus strand of NC_056737.1, from coordinate 872,728,037 downwards.
ATCTGGCCCACGTTACTAGACTACAGCTCGACCTGGTAAAGGAACTGGCTGAGAGTCTCCCAAAGTCCATGTCGCAGGAGGACAGAGACATGCGGATGGCAACTTTGACAGCGGTTTCCAACACGTCCATGCGACTCCTCTCACATGCTACTGAAGGAGCGGCTAGGGCAGCTAGGTCCGGCATGTCCATGAGGCGTAACACCTGGCTCAGATTGTCAGTTCTCGGAACCCTTCAAGGCATCTTTTGCAAACCCCCCTTATGACAGTTCTACCCTTTTTGGTAAGACCATCCAAGACACTTCGTCCAGAGTGAGAAAGACGGGAAGACACTGTCTGCCGTCAGAATCTGCTTCTCAAACCCTCAAAGATCCTTTTCCCGAAATCAACGAGGGCAAAAGAAGATGTGGTTCCGGAAGTCTCAGTATTCTCGGGACACTCTGAGCTCTTTTTCCTTCGGAGGCAGAGGGGGACAGGATAGATGGCGGCCTAGAGGCCGAGGTAGTCCAAGGAATTTTGAATCTCGAGAAGCATTCTTAGACAGGCCCGCGCAGCAACCCTGAGGGGTTGCCCGACTGCTCTACTCTGGAGGCAGTCGGGGGTCACTTGTCGTTGCACCTGGTGGCATGGAAGTCTGTAATACCAGACTGCTGGGTGCTTCAAATAATTTCCAGAGGATACTCAGTCCCATGTGTGGTTCCTCCCGAACACCTCCCAGATGTACCACCCACACAGGAGGCGGCAGCAGCACTGGAAATTTCCAAGCTGCTAGAGAAACGAGCCATCGAACTCATCCCCTGAGATCAGTCTGGATCGGGCATCTACTCCAGGTTCTTTTTGGTGCCAAAGAAAACGGGGGACTTGAGACCAATTCTGGACCTTTCTACCCTGAACCTGTCAGTTGCCAAAGAAAAGTTCCGGATGGTCACCTTACAGTCCATCAATGCCGTACCTGCAAGAGAGCGATGATGTGCATGTTCGACCTCCAGGATGCCAACTATCACATAAAGATGCACAGAAGCACCAGGAGGTTCCTCCACTTCCAACTAGGAGTCTATCATTACCAGTTTTGAGCCCTACCCTTTGGTCTCACCACAGTCCGCAGGGTGTTCACCAAAGTGATGGCAGTAGTAGCGGCTCACCTGAGACTTCATTGGATTCAGGTCTACCCTTACCTGAACAATTGGCTCCTTACTGCTCCCACCAAGCGTCTACTTTACTGCACCAGGGATTATTTCCTAAAGCCTGCACTCCACTTAAAGATTATAATCAATGCATCCAAATCTCTTCTGAATCCTGTCCAGGTGATAAACTACATAGGGTCACAGACACACTACAGACAAAAATCTTCCTGACCACAGAGAGAGTTTGAAACCTAAGGTTGCATGTTGCTTTCATCTACCTTTCTCACCTTCCCTCAGCAGAATTGGTTTTGAGGGACCTAGGTTCTATGGCAGCGACCATAATGCTTCTTCCGTGTGCCCGATTATACATGCGAGTACTACAGTGGACTGCAGCGGTGCAATGGTCCCTGTTGGATCTTCCGTTGTGGAATCTAATGCACCTCAGTCAAGTCTGTAGGTCGTCCCTTCTTTGGTGGATGCATTCTCTGGAAATTTTGGAGGGACTAACTTTTGTTCCAGCCTCTGTCCAAGCCAAAGTGACCACGGATGCCTCCCAATTTGGCTGGGGGGGGGGCATTGTTCAGGCAGGACAGTCAAAGGCCTGTGGTCCCCTATCGAGAACAGGTTGCATATAAACTTTCTGGAAATGAGGGCGGTCCTTTTGGCGTTGCAGGCCCTTCATGCCTTTCTTCCTCTGGAACCATTGCACTTCAGTCAGACAACATGTCAGTGGTCTGGTATATCAACAAACAAGGAGGGACCAGAATCTTTAACCCCCTTTGTTGTGAGGCTATGAGAGTTTGAGAATGGGCATTCTCCACCGGTCTATTTCTGACAGCAACGCACATTTCGGGAAGGTCCAACATTATAGCAGACAGATTAAGTCGAACTGTACTGATGTCTTACAAGTGGTCTCTGAATCCTTCAGTAGTGGAGCAGATCTTTCTGGAATGGGGTCGGCCTTGCTGCGATCTCTTCGCAGCTCCTTCCAATGCGAAATGCAATGAGTTCTTTGCACTGATCCCCCAGCCAGGGGAGTCCCCCAGGGATGCCCCAGTCCATGCTTGGCCTCCCGGTCTTCTGTATGCTTATCCTCCTGTGTACCCCTTATTCCGAAGTTTCTGGAGAAAGCTTGCTGACTGGGGAGCAAAGTGATCCTCATTGCCCCATTTTGGCCTTTCCAGGTATGGTTTCCCTTCCATTGGTTTCATCATCTGGCTCCACTATGGATCTTGGATCCCATTCAGGATCTCATTTAACACCCCTCGGGGGTTCCTCATCCGAGTCTGGACAGTTTGAAGTTCACGGCTTGACTACTCCAGTTCCCCTAATTGCTAGGACTCCTGGATTGTCTTCAGTCAGGTCTATTCCTGTGGCAGCTCATAAATCTTCCGACAGGAAGGTTTATCGTAGCAAATGGAAACTTTTTCCTTTTGGACTTCTCAAAGGAGTTTAGACCCTTTCACGGCTCCTGTTTCAGCTATTCTCGATTTTCTAGCATATATTTCACATCAAGGAGCTAGCTCTTCTACTTTCCTATTAGGTCCTCTCGTCAAAGATCCTATTCCCCCATTGGACCTTACTATGGATGTTCTTCGTGTTTCACCGTTGCAGTCATTACATTTGGGTAATCCTGCTGGCAGGTTGCCCTCAGTTGGCCTGAATTCCAAAGTCTTGGGTCCTGCGTCAGCTGCTGTCACCTCTTCCCTGACGTCAGGTCGTCAGGGGTATAAAAGAAGCAGCTGACACCATTTTCTTCAGTCTTTCTTGCTGCACGGTGCCCGAAGCAGAAGCAGTTCGCAAGTGCCGGTCGGCCAACTCCTGAGATTTTCATGTTCGAGTTTCAGACCCAAAGTCTTAAATAAAGTGAAGTTGGGGAAACTTTTTTCTTGCTCCAGTTCAGAAAAAGTTAATACTTGTATTTCTTGTGGAAAGTAAATACCTCATAAGGACTTTGATTTTTACTGTATTCCTTGCCTAGGCCCTGATCACATTATTTCTGGTTGTCGGTTTTGTGCTGGATTTAACCAACGCACTGTTAAGCGTCTGTATGATTTTGCTTTAAACTATTTTGGACGCCGGTTTAGTTGTCCAGAAATGTCGTCTGATAGCCACCAGACTACCGGAGTTCTCAAGAAATGCAAAGAAAAGGAGAGAGATAAACAACCGAGGTCCAAAACCGATGATGTAGCTTCTCCTAAGCCAGTCGCCGGTTCTCAGTGAGGCGCTTTCGCAGTCTCTGACGCCTGCTACTTTAGAGTCGCAGGCCGCTACAGACTCCCACATGGATTCAGCTATGCCATTGGAAACCCAAGGTATTGGAGCCTCTGACACTATTCACTCAGATGGGTCCTGAGCCGTTGAGCAGGCACCGGCTTCTGAGGGTGTATTCAGACCTAAACATCTTTACATTAAACCGACTTCAGCTTCAAAGGCAAAGACTAAAGCACCTTCTAAAGCAAAGAAACAAACTCAAGAGCCACATGGACAGGCCTCTGTGCTCAAAAAACAGATGCTCAAAATGGCCGAAGACTTGATTACCTTGATCAGGGGTTCCCATCCCCCTCCTGATAAGAGGCCTAGGCAAGAGACTGACTGAATCTTCAGATCAGGTTTCTGTTTGTTCTGATTCCTCTTCTGATCAGGAATATTCTCTTCCCCCCTATGACAATTCTGATGCTGAAGAGTCTATACCTTCAGCTTTTCCTCCAGAGGACTATTGTTTTGGGGAAATCTTGCATACCATGAGGGAGCATTTCCACTGGGAGAGCCAAGATTTTTCAGAATCTAAAAAGGGGCTCTGGGATTTCCTTTTACTACCTTAGCACAGGCCTCTAGCCATTCCACCTGTTACATTGTAGATTGTGCTTTCGGAGTCTAGTCTGACCCCCTGACACCTTACCTCTAGCTCCTGTTAAGCCTGACTGATATTACAGGATTCCTGACTCTTATAAATTCCTTTTTAAAAACCCTGCTGCAGACCCAGAAACTATTTCATAGGGTCCCAAAGGAGTTTAGGCTTCCACTGCAAAAAACCCTACCCCCTCTGACAGGTATTCTAGGGCACTGGATAGATGGGGATAAAAGGTTTACACATCTGCTACCTTGGCTATAAGGGCCTTAAACTGTCAGTTTCATATGCTCAAATATCAGCAACATGTTATGGCATTGCTTAAACAGAAAATGTTGCTAAATTCTGAATGTGCAGAACACAAGGAAATGCAGGATTTATTGCATGCAGCTGAACAAGGTGGAAAGCATACTTTGCAATGTGGTTTTGATTCTTTGGGAGGTCTCCTGCAGGGCCGCAGTTACGGGTTTTGTAATTAGGAGGCATGCATGTTTAAAGGAACAAAATCTGCCTGATCTTGTCAAAGTTAAATTATTAGATGCTTCTTTACAGCATGATACTTTGGTGTTAAAGCAGTAGAGGCGTTAAAGAAAATGGAGGACAAAGCTAAATCTATGCAAACTGTCAAAGATTGTTTTACAAGTACAGCCACCTAGATGTAGTAGGCACTGGCCTACAAATAATTGGTCCTTTACTGTGTCAGAAAGACCTCAAAGGGAGGCAGATCCAGATGCCCTAGAGGCAGATCCCAGGCGCAAGGTTCATACAGGTCAAAACAATGGGGGGGCTTCTACCTCCAAAGTTGGAGAGGACAAATCACAACCTTATAGGAGACTGTCCCAATGACTTCCCCTTGCCTGCACCAAGCACTTATCTCCTGGCAGCACCCTTAGGGGGAAAATTAGCACTTTTTTCTCAAAATTGGCACATTATAGTCCAGGACAAGTGGGTTCTAAATATAGTGTCACAAGGCTACAAGTTCCATTTCCATACCCTGCCAAAGGCAAATGGCTGGCCAGATCTGCCAAAAGATCAATGGGCAGAGGCACAAAAACAAGTCTCATCCCTCATGGACATGGCTATTCGACATGTACCAGAGCAAGAGCAGGGATAAGGATCTTACTCAAGACTGTTCTTGGTACCCAGAAAGGACAAGGCCTGGAGACCAATACTGGACCTATCTATTCTGAACACATTCCTGGACATACCAAAATTCAAAATGTTGACTTTGCAGCAGCTTCCGCCCATGCTGGGCAAGAATGCTTGACTTATGACTTTAGACCTAAAAGAGGCATACCTGCATGTCCCCATCAAACAATCATGCAGAAGATACCTCAGATTCAAGGCTGGCTCAATGCATTACCAATTCTCTGCACTGCCCTTTGGCTTATCTATTGCGCCCAGGGTCTTTACAAAGTTCCTGGCACCAGTAATTGCATTCTGCAGACCAAGAGGAATACAAATATATCCTTACTTGGGCGACTGTCTAATTCAAGCAGAGAAAAAGGACATTCTTCTACAGCATCTGGCATTTGTGAAAAGACTTCCAACATGCCTAGGGTACACAGTCAACGAAAAGAAATCAAAACTAGTACCCTTTCAAGAGATAATATTCCTGGGTGCAAGCTTAAATACAACTGCCCAGATGGCTCATCTCATGCCAGGCAAACAAAGGCAACTGACTACCTATTTCACAATGTTGGCAACAAAAGCCCAGTTATCTGCAAGAAAAATTCTGCAGGCTTTGGGCTTCATGGCATCCTGCATCCTACTAATTCCATATGCAAGACTGCATATGAGGAAACTTTAATGGTACCTAAAAAGCGTTTTGGCTCATCATTGCCACAGCCTGTAAACAATGATTACTCTCATTCCCTGCCTGCAACAGGAGTTTCGGTGGTGGGTGAAGGCTTGTCACCAAAACAAGGGAGAGCCATTCACATTACCCCCAGCCAGGCAGACACTAACAACGGATGCATCAGATTATGTCTGGAGGCCCACATGGCAGGAAGATGCATTCAGGGCACATGGCCCTCAAACCAAATGCATCTACATATCAATCAAAAAGAGATGCTAGCTGTTCAAAATGCCCTGACAGCCTTCAAGGACCTACTTCATCCGGGACAACTACTGATAGACAACACCACGGTCATGTGGTATATAAACAAGCAGGGAGGCACACATTCTTACCGCTTTGCAGACTAACCATGACTTTGTGGGACACAGCATTGACTTACCAAGGACATCTGCAGGCACAATTCCTGCCAGGAAAGGAAAGCACTCTGGCAGACGAACTAAGCAGAAACCTCGTGAATCCCCACGAGTGGAATCTGGATCCACAAATCTTCAGCATGATAACAAGGAAATGGGGATGCCCGGACATAGATCTGTTTGCCTCCCCTCACAACTACCAACTAAAAAGATTCTGCACAAGGACTTATCACAGACAAGCATTGAAAGTGGACGCCCTATCTTTCAGCTGGAAAAACCTATCAGTATATACCTTTCCTCCACTGCCTCTCCTCCCCAAGGTACTCCTAAAAGTCTGACAGGAGAAGCCAAAGATGATACTGATTGCCCCAGACTGGCCCCGCCAGTACTGGTATCCAATCTTAAGGAACTTGTCTCAATGCCCGGCGTGGACCTTACCTCAAATACCTCATCTACTGTCCCAGCAAATCAATCAGATCCTGCACAGCCAACTCAGTACTTTAAACCTGGCAGCATGGCAAATAATGTAGTTATACAAACCACACCTCTCAGTAAAGCTGTGATGGATGTCATTTTGGAAGCCAGAAGGCCTGGTACTAGAAAATGGAAGAGATTATGTGCTTGGAATCAGGCACAAGGAACTGATGCAGCTGAACCAAATATTCCTCAGATTTTGCAATACTTAACTGAGATGCTGGACAAATGCCTATCTTTTTCATCAATTAAAATTCATGCCTCTGCCATTTCGGCTAATTACAATACAGAGCCACCACTTTTTCACATCCTTTATTAAAGCAGTACCTCAGAGGAGCCAAAAATTTAAGGCCTCCAAGGAGATCACCAATACCTGCATGGGACCTCAACTATGTCTTGGAAAAACTCACCCTGCCTCCTTTCGAGCCAGCTACCACTGCTGATATAAAGTTTTTATCTTGGAAAACAGCTGTGCTCCTAGCAATAACTTCTGCACGACGAGTTTCAGAGCTACAGGCACTCATGGCTGTGGAAACTTTTATCGTTTTTTTTTTATCCAGACAGGGTCTCTCCGAAGACAAACCCAACATTTATACCTAAGGTGGTGTCCACTGTGGCTCTTAACCAAACTATTCATCTGCCAACGTTTTATCCAAATCCACAGAACAAGGGAGAGAGATTTCTGCATTCTGTGGACGTACACAGACAGCTTAGATTCTACTTGGACAGAACCAAAGTTTTCAGGAAGACAGAGCAATTACTAATGGCATATGCTGCAAGATCACAAGGAAAGCCTATCTCAAAGCAGGCTATTTCAAAGTGGATAGGCCACTGCATTCGTTTCTGCTACTTACACCATGGCAAGCCAGTGCCTAAGGGCATTGGACCACAATCAACCAGAGCTGCAGCCACTTCAGCAGCCTTTCTCAGGGGAGTACCAACCAAAGACATTTTAGAGGCTGCTACTTGGAGTTCAGTGCACACCTTTACAAAGCACTATCATCTGCCACTCTACTCTAAATCCAGGGCAGGCTTTGCCACTGCAGTTCTGCAGGACCTCATAGCCGCTCCTAATGCTGTTTAGCTGCAGCCTCCCAACCATAGCTTTGGGACTCTACCCAAATGTGATGACTGCAACAGTGAAACACGAAGAACATAGTACAGTTGTGTACACTTACCATAAATGTAGGTGTTAGTGTATTCACTGTTGCAGTCCAGGTTACCCACCTGCCAACCCCCTTTTTCTGCTGGAACTTTTCTTTCCTTCTCTAATTTATACAACCTATGTGGTGTAGCTACCCTTTTAGGGGACAACTAACATCTGTGGCAAGAAAAACTGAAGAATATGGCGTTGGCTACTTTTATACCCCTGACGACCTAACGTCAGGGAAGAGGCGACAGCAGCCGATGCAGGACCCAAGATTTTGGAATTCAGGCCGACTGATGGCAACCTTCCAGCAGGATTACCCAAATGTAATGACTGCAACAGTGAATACACTCTAACATCTACATTTATGGTAAGAGTACACTGTACTTTCTTCAAGCATTGGTCGCTCTGCCATTTGAACCTGCAGAAACCACGGATATTAAGTTTTTGTCTTGGAAAGCAGCGTTTCTAGTGGCTATTACCCCTGCTAAGAGGGTTTCAGAACTGCAAGCGTTTATTAAAGTTCCATACATGATTTTCTGTAAGGACAGGGTTTCCCTTTGTACCAATCCTTACTTTCTTCCAAAAGTAGCATCACAGGTTAACATCAATCAAACCATTAATTTACCTGTTTTCTTTCCAAATTTTGCTAATGAAATGGAATAGACTTCACTTGCTAGATGTTCATAGACAGTTATGATTCTATTTACACAGGACTAGAACCTTTTGCAAGTCTGATCAGTTGTTTGTGTCCTTCTCTAAACCCTTTTTGGGTAAACCTATCTCCAAGGTCACCATCGCCAGGTGGATCTCCTTGTGCAGCCTTCAGGTCTGTACGGATAAAGGTTGGTGGTCTTTGGGTCAGGTGAAAGCTCATTCGACTAGGTCAATGGCTACTTCTGCGGCCTTTTGGTAGAGAGTCTCGCTGGATGATATTTATTCTGCAGCTACTTGGTCCTCATCTCATACCTTTATTTCTCACTATAAATTGGGTTTGATTTCTCGAAGGAGAGCATCCTTTGGTTCCGCGGTGTTCCGGAATATCCTTCCATGAGGGCCACCCAGGTGTTTAGTAGCTGGGCACTCTGTCCCACAGGTTGAAGATCAAATTAAGTAAACTACTTCAGATAAAGAAGTTATGTACTCACTATAACATTCCATCTGAGTAGTTCTACTTTGTTTTCAACCGTCCCTCCCTCCTTCCCCCTGGCCTTACTATATGGACAGCCTGCTTGACTAAAGTTTTAGGTGCGTAAGGTGGTTTTTCAGATCGGGTTCTCAGTTTGTGGCAGCAAACTCGATCTGGGGTTGGAAGGTAGTGGAGGTGTATTATGGGTAAGGGGAGGAGCTCTGAGCAGATGCTAGTGAAATTGCCGGTATGAAGTAGAACTACTCAGATGGAACGTTATGGTGAGTACATCACTTCTTTTTACCCTTTTTCCATCCTTTTTTGTACCCATGGGGGGGAGGCATGTTCCATATCTCTCTGCCTGTAAACAGATGAATACTGAGAAGTTGGTGTTGCAAAACATTCAGCAATGTTGTGATAGGATTTGTTTGGAAAACAAAGGGGCACTGGTCTGCATACACATAATCTCATCAGGTTCATGTAGCCATTAAATTGCTGCATCCGTTTCTGGCAAAGAAAGGTCTCTAGACAGTTCCACATTAGTCAGACAGTAGTGTTTGTTTCAAATTATTCCTGGTACCTGAACAGGGCACCTCTAATGGCCATTTGTAGTCATATCAGTTCTGAGCAGGTTTATAAATGCAAATACATTCTTGATGATAGTCTAGGCAGTTCTCCCTTATGAGGACTCGTGTGGCTAAAGTAAGCATAAAAGATGCATGTATTTACATTCCATTCACATTCCTTTGAGACTATCTTATGAAAAGTACTTCACATTTCAGATAGTTTATTTCCATTTTTGTTCCTTTTGTGTTTTCCCCAGACCCCCAAAGAGTATTCACCTAACGTTTAACTCAACTAATTTCTTACCTCAGGAAGCAAAGCATTAATGGTTAACCTTTCTAAATGATTGTTAAATAGTGGCAGAAACAAAGTGGACTGTTGACTTATAAGTCAGGACATTACATTATTTCACTGTGGAAATTATAGGGAAATTAGAAGTAGTCTTTGTTTCCCTTATCTCTGTGTGATTATGGTTGGTGAGCCCAGTTCAACAGCTTTTCAGTTTAAGATAGCGGATTTCCTCCGTTCAACTGCTTCATTTGAGTATGAAGACAGTTTGCAAGGCATTGACAACTTTCCAAGGCAAATTTCAGTCAGGCCAGTTGCAGATTTGTAGAGATGAACCATTTTTTTCAGCTTTACATGGAGACCATGAAGACATGGCAGTGTGCTGTACACTAATGTATTTTTGAAGTTACTGCAATCTGTTTACCCCATAGATGCCATGCAACAGTGACATTATATACTCTGTTTTTCTAAAGGAAGACTTCCCCTTCTGATGTGGGGGTCCCCTGCTCTAAACGTGCTGTCAGTAACGTAATGCCAATTTGGAGAAGAGAACAAAGTTTATCACTTCTCTGAGGTGATACAGCTTCAGAAGTAGGATATTAAGAGAGTGATTTATGGAGGAATACCCCCACCCTCACATTGGGGGTTTGTCTGCAAAGCTGCAAGTAGATTATAGCCCACCCCCTTGCAAAAGCACTGGTAAGTGGTACAAAGTTTTTCAGTATCCCTTGGCCCTGGTCCATGGGGTATTGAATGCAGAGACAGCCCTCAGTGAACTGAAATAGATCACTACTGTGCAACCTACCAGTTACCAACAGTTCATGCTTCAGGTTTACATCATCAGTTAGCAGATTTACTGATCAGGGAAAAAAAATCACAGAAGCTTGAGATCTTCCTGAAGTGGGTACATGTGCTATGTATCATACCATTTAGCTCAAAGCTTTATGCTTCCTGATGCCTCATGAATTTCTTGGATGGTAATTGTAGACGTGTGTGTGTGTGTGTGTGTGTGTGTGTGTGTGTGTGTGTGTGTGTGTGTGTGTGTATGTATGTATGTATGTATGTATGTATGTATAAAAGCCCCTAAAGCTGTACAAGTGTATAAATACTGAACACGTGCGAGCTTGACTGCCATTTGTAGTAAGCTGTTGAGATGTAAGCATGCATGTCTGTGTAGTCTGTTAATCAGTTTTATATTTTGTAATGTTGCGATCCATCCTGTTGTCTTTCTATGTAATAAAGCATGTAAATGAACTGGCTTGCCTGTTCGTCATCTATACTAGAGAAGGACGCGTGACATGGTGTCAGAAGTAAGATCTCTAAAAAGGACATGGTGCTAGAAGGGAATCCAGATTCTAAAGTTCAAGACCGAGAGGCAATCAGTCAAGACTGGAAGAATATAGAGTGAATCATCCCTACTGCACGTATAACTCGCAAAAGAGGTCAGAAATGAATTTCAGGTATTAAAACCTGCTCAGGCTATTTATTAATCGCAAAATATGAAACGAGACATTCAGTCAGCTCTAATTTTCAAGTAAAAGAAATATTTAAAACTATAATATATTAACATAAATATTCAAAATAACTACGGAAAATGGTTGAAATGTATTTATTTATTTTATTTATTTTTACATTTGTTAACCGGGTTAGTCTGTCTGGGTTCTTAGAAGACCTTTTTCAGCAGTGACCCGAGGAGAAAAGCTCCCAAAAAAAAAAAAAAGTTTAAACAAATAGTAAGAACAAAGATAAACGCAGATCACATTTTAAGTATACATGCTTCTGAAGTAATTACATAATGTGCAATAAAGGAATATATACAATGAATAGAAATACAATACCTATATGGAAATGAAGTCCAAATTGCATAAAATGAATAAAATAAGGGAAACTGCATTTTTTCACTAAGCACTACTTTTTTGCATTAATCAAAGCTATTCAAGTTGTCTGCAGTCTATAAAGTGTTTACATATTATTTATAATATACTGATTTTACAGTACAGTTATTTTTCAAAATACAACCATTACAAAACATAATCTGAAGTAGTTTACTTCATTTGGTCTTCAACCTGTGGGTTATGGATCCGTACCTGATCCGACATGGCTGCATCACCAGCATCTGATCCGAGCTGTCAGCTCCTCCCCTTACCCATAATGCCCCCTGTCTTCTTCCTCCCTTCAGGTCTCATTTGCTGCTGGAAAGCAAGCATCGTGGTCTGTGTTCTCAGCTCTTCATTGGTTGTAAGTAACTTTTTTGGGTGTGTTCACTCTGTTTTCTTCTAATTCTCCTTCCCTTTCACCTCCCCTTGCAGTCGTAGTGTTAAAAAAAATTTTCTATCCCCTCAGTGAGTGTGTGTGTGTTTTTTTTTTTTTTTTTTTCTTGGCCTGCTTAGAGTTCAAGGAACTTTAAGGTCCATACAACTGGATATTATAATTGTGCAACCAAGGGTGTGGTTTACATGGGGATCTGTGTTCTATGTTGGAGTTTTTATATAGGGAAGACAGAAAGGCCTTTAAGGCGAAGAATTTATGAACATGTAAATGACATCTCTAAAAAGAAAGACACAAACGCCTTTTATAAGCACTATACACAGTGCCCTGATATGAAACTTAAATGTATGGTACTGGAGCAGGTTGCACAGGACCCTAGGGGAGGAGACTGGGAAACATTCCTGGAATATAGAGAACTTATATGGCAGTTAAAATTAGACGCAGCTAGGTCCCCAGGTTTAAATGACAGTATTAGTATTTCAAGTGTACTCAAACTACGTAAAGCGAAACTGTAGTGTTATATATGGTTATATATATATTGCATATATTTTTGTAGAATTTTATAGATAGAACATTAATATAATATGGTTGAAAGAATGTTTAACAGTGAACGATGTGTCTGGAAGTATTTTGGTATTAATGTATTGTTTTTTTGTAAGTATATGGCTTGTTAAACATTTTGCAATGCAAAAATGTGGGTGAGGTTTTTAACATTTGTTTTTTAAAGGAATTCAATTGAAGTAATTCTGACTGATTAACTTAAATTGAAGCAATTAAAAAAACACAATGTGACGAATGGTTATTGTATTTAAGGGCATTACTTTTTTATGTTTGTATCTTGATAAAGCCTGGTAGGAACCAGGTGAAAGCGCTTGAGATATTCAATGTTTTTTGGGTTTTAAAGGTTATTAAAAGACTTTAAACTACAGTTTGCTGCAGCCTGTCATTTCTCTGCTGTGGACTTTGCTGTTGGTGTTTGTATTTGTTTCTGAGAGACTGCTTAGAGTTATGTCTCAGACTCCTAAACAGGGTCTCAGAAAATGCAGTGTGTGTGGCCATAAGCTTTCCCCAGCCAATAGCCACACTCTGTGCATAGTGTGTTTTGGGAGCGGCCCACCTGCAAACCTCCTGTCTCATCTGTGCTGGGTTTATTCCCAGGGGGCACTGAAGGACAGGAAGGATAAACTCATCTTAAAGGGCCTGCTTCCCTCTTCGGGGTGGTAGCCGCTGCAACACCTCCTACCTCTGCTACGGCTTCTGCTTCTACCTCTTCCCCCAGCCTCTTGGACTCAAACTCCTGCCAAGAGGTCTGAGTATGGGGAGAAGCCTAAGAAATGTAGGCCGAACAAATGGTCCCCTGACTGCTCGGCCTCGACTGGCCTGCTGCCTAAAACTAGGCTGGTTTCTAGACCTGGGTCTCCCCGGCTCCATTCTTGGACGTTCTCGCCAGAGTCGGAAGAGTCAAGGATCTGGTCACCCATACAGATGTCTCCTCACAATCACTCCATATCGGTGGCATCTTCCTCTCGCTCCAACCAGAGCCTAAGTGAAACGGAGATGAATAAGATGATGCAGCGGTTTATCTGCACCCAAATTCAGATGGGGATCTTGCCTGCCCCCTCTCCCTTTGGGGGACTCACAACCTTTCTTTATGCTGATCACGCCTTCTGAGATGGCCTTCCATATTGGGGGCCTTGGATTAGAGGACCCGCGGGGTCGAAGGGTCGGTGCCAGCGGTACCTTGTACCTTGATGCCGACCATTGCCTCGAGTGTATCGGATCCAGCCAGTTCGGATCTGAGCTCTGAGCCATAGCCTCTGGGTCGGATCTGAGGGGGTGCTGTTGGCTCCGAGTGTGTTGGAGCATAGTATTCCCTTTGGTATCTCTGCTCCTGGAGTCTCTGCTCTGACTCCCCCTGTCGGGTCAGAGGGGATCTGCTCCTTTGGGTACTGCTTAGGAGGTCTGTTCTCCTTCAGTCTTTGATGTGGTGGAGAGGGTTTTCTCGATGTCATTGAGACCCTTGACCATCTCGTCTTCTGACTCCATCCCGACTCCCTCTGTTTTGGGTGTGGTCCCGACCATCTTACCGTCTCAGGGGACATCCTGTGCCTGGTTTGCCTCAGGAAAGTCCATTGAGAGAGCAGGATGTTTGTGAGTCCTCCCCAGAGAGTCCCACTGAGGAGGTTCCTCGCAAACAGTCGTGTAAGAGGAGGCAGCTGGACTCCCCGTGAAAGTCCCTAACCTCAGACACTGACTTGGACGAAGGGGAAGGTACCCCCCCCCACCCACCGAGGATGTCTCCTTTGGAGACATCATGGAACTCACTCACCAAAGGGGGAAGTAGTCTACCCAAAAACTGACCTTCTCCAAAGGAGGAAGTGGTCTACCCAAAAACTGACCTTCTCCAAAGGAGGAAGTGGTCTACCCAAAAACCGACCTCTGATGAGTCAGTGTTCCTCGAGGCATTCGACACAGACCCATCTACTTCCTGGGTGTCCCCTCCTGCGGATCCCTATATTGATGTAATATCTCTGGTGTGAAAGGAGTCAGACACAGTGGAGCCCAACCCCAAGTACCCTGATTACGTCCTCAGCCCACCCACAGACAGGACATATTAGAACAAAGGGGTCCCTGGTTAATGCTATGGTGGTGGCAGCGGCCACGATAAAAGAGCTGGCACAGGAGAGCTTCTTCGGTCCATCCTCTAGAACGTGAGTCACAGGCAATGGACTGATTTGGGAAGTGGGTGTACGCTTCAGCGACCTTCTCTGAGAGAGCACTGAATTTACATGCCCCATATGATTCGGCTGCAGTGAGACTTGGTCAAGGAGAGCTGTGAGTCGACCCCTGAGTCCATGGCGGCAGACAAGAAGACCTTCTCCGCTCGGATGGCCACTCTCAAGACAGTAGCAAATACATCCATGCACCTTCTCTCCCATGCTACAGAAGGAGACACTAGGGCAGCCGCTTCGGGTGTTGCCATCAGCCCCCATGCCTAGCTCCAGCTTTGTCAGTTCTCGGAACTCTTCAAGGCCTTGTTCACAAAAGCCCCATACAACGGTTCTTCCCTTTTTGGGAAGTCAGAGCGACCTTGGTCCAGAGTGAGAAGGACGGGAAGACACCATCTACTATCGGGAAAACACTTCTCCTCTCGAAGATTCTTCTCCAGGAATCGGCGAGGGATAAAGATGTGATTCTGGAATTCTCAGGTGTTTTCCTGGGAGAGACAGGAGTAGAGAGGGTTATGACAGATGCTGCCGTAGAGGCAGAGGGGGGTCCAATCAATTTTGGGTCCCGAGAACCATTCTCTCACCAACCCGCGCAGCAGCCCTGAAGGGCTGCCTGGCTGCTCGTTTCTGGAGGCAGTTCGGGGGGTGGGCACCTATTACTTCACCCAGCGGCATGCAAGTCCCTAACAGCAGACCGTTGGGTTTTGCAAATCCTATCCAAGGGCTATTCCATTCCATTCACTGAAACACTGCTTCCACTGAAGCACCTCCCAGACATCCCACACGCGCAAAGGTAGGAAGCAGCTATAGAGATAGAAAAGCTGCTAAGAAAATTTGTCATCCAACTTGTCCCCCCATACCAATTCAGATCAGGCATTTATTCCAGGTTCTTTTTAGTGCCAAAGAAAACTGGGAACTCAGGGCCTTTTCTGGATCTATCCACCTTGAACCTGTCAGCCAAGGTGAAATTCTGGATGATCACTCTTCAATCCATCCTTCCCTGCCTGCAGGCAAATGATTGGATGTGCTCGATTAGACCTTCAGGACGTGTACTACTGTATCAGGATGGACATGCGCTCCCGTAGGTTCCTCCACTTCTGGCTAGGTGACTATCATCATTAGTTCAGAGCCCTTCCCTTTGGTCTCACCACAGCCCCCAGGGTGTTCACCAAGGTGTGGTGGCAGTAGCGGCTCACCTGAGGCTTCTGGGCATTCAGGTTTTTGCTTACCTGGACGATTGGCTCCTTGCTGCCCCCTCCAAGCATCAACTTTGCCAGGTAGGGATTATTTCCTATCTATCTCGGAAACTGGGCATCTCCATCAATCTCAACAAGTCATTGCTGATCCCAGTTCAGACCTTAAATTTAATTGGGGCTCTGTTGGACAATACCCAGATGAGTTTTCCCTACTCCAAACAGGATACGTAGCCTGAAGCTACACATGCTGTACATTTTGCAAGTTCAATTTCCGGCAGAGGAAACGGTTCTGAGAGCATTAGGGTCGATGACAGCCATCTATATTCTACCCTTAGCATACCTTCATATGTGGATTCTTCAGTGGAACTCTTGTTGTTCAATGGGGCTCTCTTTTGGACCTGCCTTTGTCTCAACCGGTACGAATCTCCCGAGTGTGCAAAGACTCTCTTCGGTGGTGGATTCATTCCCCAGATTTAATCAGGAGTCGTCCCTTTCTTTCACCCTTTCCCAAGACCATGGTGACCATGGATGCCTCCCAGCTAGGGGGAGGGGGTATTGGTCAGGCAGGACGGTCCAAGGCACGTGGTCTCCATCTGAGACCAATTTGCGTATCAGTGTCCTGGAGATGAGAGCCGTGCTTTTGGCGTTGCTGGCAGTTCATGCCCATCTTCCTCTAGGGACAATTGCTATTCAGACAGACAACATGTCAGTGGTCTGGTATATCAACAAACTGGAGAACCAGATCTTACCCTCTTTGTCGCAAAGCCATGAGAGTGTGGGAATGGGTAATTTCCACCGGCTGTTTTCTAGTGGCAATGCACATTCCGGGACAATCCAATATTTTGGTGGACAGGCTCAGCAGGTCTGTCTTGATGCTTTACGAGTGATCTCTAAATCCTTCAGTGGCGGAGCAGATCTTTGTAAAGTGGAGTACTCCTTGCTCCGATCTCTTCGCATCTCCTTCCACTGCGAAGTGCAGCAAGTTTTGTTCTGTACCCCACTCAGGGGGAAGCCCCCAGAGACACTCTGGTTCATGCTTCGCCTCCCAGTCTACTTTATGCTTATCCACCTCTGCCCTTGATATCAAAGTTTCTTCAGAAAGCACGCATGCTGGGGTGCTTTGTTATCCTCATTGCCCCATTCTGGCCTTGCCAAGCCTGGTTCCCATTGCTTTGCTCTCATCTAGTAGTTCCACCTTGGACTCTGGATCAAGTCCCAGATCTTATTTTCCCATACCTCAGGGATCCCTCATCCAGACCTGGTCAGTCTGAAGCTCACAGCTTGGCTGCTTCAGTTCCCATGATTATTAGGACTCCCGGTTTATCTTCCCTGGTTAAAAATATTCTGGTGGTGGTTCACAAGTCTTCAACCAGAAGAGTATACCATAGTAAATGGAAACATTTCGCAATATGGGCTTTGCAGCAATCATTGGATCCCTTTACTGCTCCAGTATCTGTGGTATTGGAGTTTTTGGCGAGTATTTTTCAGCAGGGTGCTAGCTCTTCCACTGTGAAAGTCCAACTGGCCGCTATCTTGAATTTTCATGTGGCAAAAACTTGAATTCCTTGGCCTCATCTAAATTTTGCAAGACATTCCTTATAGGTACTTTTCTCCTGAGATCCCTGGTGAAGGATCCTTCACCGCCATGGGACCTTACTTTAGTGCTTCAGGCTTTAGTTTCGCCCTCTTTCGAACCTGCAGCTTCCGTGGATTTGCATTACCTGTCTTGGAAGATGTCTGTCTTAGTTGCAATTACCTCTGCTAAGAGAGTGTCTTGAACTCCAGGCTCTGTCTATCAAAGCTCCTTACATGATCTTTCGCAAGGATAAGGCATCGTAGCGTACCAATCCCTCCTTTCTTCCAGAGGTGGCATCAGAAGCAAATATAAATCGGACAATCAATCTCCCAGTCTTTCCAAATTTCCAAAACAAAGGAGAATACAAGTTGTACTTACTAGATGTGCATAGACAATTATGGTTTTATTTGCACTGAACAAAAGCCTTTTGAAAATCTTACTAGCTTTGTTTCTTACTGAAGACCCTTCTTGGCAAACCAATATCTAAGATTACAATTGTCCGGTGGATCACCCAATGCATTTTTCAGGCATACTGTGTTAGTGGACTTTCCCAGCCAGGTCAGGTCAAAGCACATTCTACCAGATCCATGGCTACTTCAGCGGCCTTCTGGTCTAGGGTATCATTGGATGATATTTGTTAATCAGCTACGTGGTCTTTATCTCATACCTTCATTTCTCATTACAAATTGGACATTGTTTCCAGGAAAAGGGCATCCTTTGGCTCCGCCATGCTCCAGAATATCCTTCCATGAGGGCCTCCCAGGTGCAAAGTAGCTGGGGACTCTGTCCCACAGTTTGAAGACCAAATGAAGTAAACTACTTAAGATAAAGAAGTTATGTACTCACCATAACGTTCCATCTGAGTAGTTGTACTTCATTTGTCTTCAACCATCCCCCCCCCACCTTGTCTCTCTGATACTGGCTATATGAGTGGAAGATGTTCTTATCAGGAATTCCTTCGGCCATGCTTTGTCTCAGTTGTGTGCAGTGCCAGTTCTACTAAGGTCTTGTTGGGTCAGATGTATGCTAGTTATAGGGCAGCAAACTCTATCTGAAGGGAGGAAGGAGGACGGGGCATTATGGGTAAGGGGAGGAGTTGAAAGCTCTGATCAGATGCTGGTGATGCGGCAGTGTCAGATCCGGTATGGATTCGTAACCCACAGGTTGAAGACAAATGAAGTACAACTACTCAGATGGAACATTATGGTGAGTACATAACTTCTTTTTTCGCAAAGTTAAGCGTTTCAGAGAGTTTATTGTGTATTTGAAGGTTGTTACAAGTATTGGCTGTGTGCTTGTTCATATATAATTACATGGGCCATATTTTCACTGTGTTTGGACATAATTTGTGGACATGGCAGACTGATTTCGTAAACCAACTCCACATGTGTTTGACAGTAATATTCCAGAGAACTGGAGAGTGTTTGAGCAAGAGTACGATATTTTCATACAGGCTGCATTTTCTGATAAAGATGACCATACAAAGGCATTTATTTTGCTTAATTTAGCTAATTCAGAAACCATAGAAAGGGAGCATTCATTTATGTATGCACCTGCTGTCTTTGCAGGAGAGGGGGAAAACTGTCATATAATTGTACCGGTGGAGTCAAGGAAGGGACCCAGAGTGCTTACAAAGTAAATTTAGACAAATGTGTAACCCCCAAACAAATTTTACAATGGAAAAACACTTATTTTATACAAGGGATCAAAAACATGATGAACCTTTTGCAGCATATATAACTGATTTGAGAAACAAGGCTAAAACGTACAGATTTGGTGATTTAAGGGATGAGTCGATAAGACGTGTGTGTGGTATTCAAGATGATACTGTGAGAAAGATAGTTTTGTGACAGTGATTTAACTTTGAGTAAGGCCATTGAGATTTGTCAGATGTATGAGCTTACAGAAAAGCACACAAATATGATTGCAAATGAGAGATGCATGCTTCCAGTAACTTCTAAAGCCAATGTTTATAGTATGCAGCACGTGGTTAAAAGAAACTGGCCCAAGCACGTTACAGCTATGGGGGGATACCTGCAGCAATCCCTGGGAAACCCCATAGCTTTCTAGCAAGTTCCAAGGCATGCTTTGAAAACTGCACAGTCTCAGTGACGCATAAGAGTGAGTCAGTAAACTCCGAGCATTTGCCTATACCTAGAGTCATAGCCGACTGTCGTAATTGTGGAGGAAGTCATGAGCCTAAAAAGGAAAAAAAAGGTTTAGCTTTTGGTTAGCAGTGTCACAGATGCAATAAGTGGAGTCATTTCAAAAGGTTTTGTAAATCAAAAGCCACACATTTTTATTGAAATGGAGCATTCATAGAAAACAATTTGATCAATTAGAAAGTCGTTACCCTACTTTTTATGTTGATGGTGTGTCAGTGCTTCATGAAACAGTCAATGCAGTAGGTTTATGAGCAAAGAATGAAATAGTTTGTACTGTTCGGATAAATGGGAGACCCGTAGAGCTCAAAGTTGACACAGGTTCAGCAGAAACGTTTGTTAGATTATGTGCTAGTGAGAAGTTTGATATGGCAAAGTGTGCAAAGTTTGTTGCTTATCGTGCTGAGATGTAGTATACCAAAGGCTTAGTAGTAAGCTATGACTTATTTTATGTGGTCAAAAGGCATTTGAAAATGGGATTGCTTTCATTTAATAAGGAAGTCCATGTTAGTTTGAAATACCACTGCTCTAATTTCGCCCAGTATATTTTCTATACCTTTTATTATCTTTTTGAAGACAAACTAGGCAAGCTTCCAGTTGTGTACTCCATGAGGTTAGACCCAGTTGTCAGACCAGCCCGGAATGTTCCAGTAGCTATGCAGAACAGTCAAAGCTATGCTAGATAAAATGGTGCAACAAGGTGTAATTTGTGCAGTAGGCGAATCAACTGAATTGGCATCATCCATTGTAGTTGCTCATAAGAAAAGCTCAGATGAGATCAGAATAGGGTATCAATCAACGAGATTTGGACAAAGCACTGAAAAGACCTCATTATCCAATGTGTACAGTCGAAGTTGCAGCTCTGATGCCAAATGCCATTGTTTTTTCTGTCTTAGATACAAAGAGTTCATTTTGGCAAATTTTGCTTAACAAGAAATCCTCATTGCTAACTATGTTCAATACTCCTTTTGGCAAGTACAGATTTTTGAGAAAGACATTTGGGATACATTCTGCTAGTGAAGTCTTTAAATGTGCAATGGATCATTTTTTTCTGGGTATCCTTGTACTGTTATAGTAGATATTCTAGTAGGAGGTAATGGTGAAGCTGAGCATGACAGAAACCTCAAAGTCTTGGAAAGAGCTTGTCAAGTGAATCTTAAGGTAAAACATAAGAAGTTCAAGTTACGAGAAATTACTTATTTTTATCATTTGTTTACCAGTTAGGACTTGCGACCAGACCCTTCCAAGCAAACCGCCATTCTTGAGGTGCCAGCTGTAGTATTCAAGCCCTTCAATGTTTTCTTGGCATGGTTAACTACCTAGGCAAGTTCATTCCTGCGAGCTGACCCATAAAGATGTATCCTGGTCTTGGTTGGAACAGCACCAAAGAGCATTTGATGTCCTGAAATGGAGAAATGCCAGTTCACCAACTCTCTGATACTATGATGTTCATAAACCAGTTACCCTTTTCTGTGATGCTTTGAAATTTGGTCTTAGTGCAGTCATTTTTCAAGAGAGTCAACCTGTTGCCAGTGTCCCCAGAACTGTAACCCAAACTGAAATGCAGTATGCTTCGATAGGGCAATTGTTGGCATGTTTGAAGTTCCATGATTATACTTGTCCAGATCGAAGCAGACCACCAACCTTTAGTCACCATTTTGAGGAAGCTGATGCATTCAGCTACAGCCAGATTGCAATGTATGATGTTTAGATTGCAGAAGTACTATTTTAGTCTTGTCTTCAGAAATGGCAAACAATTTTATCTTGCTGATGCATTATCCAGATCGCCCAGTAATGCCACTGAAGAGCATAAGAATGAGAAACTTGATTTTGAAGTCATGGAAATGAGTAATTTTTTTTCCACACCTCTCGAGCTTAGAAATCATACAGCCTTAGATCCTGTTCTACAGACGCTCAACCACTTTTCATCAATCAAGGATGGCCATCAAAGCAATGTAGTTTACCTCAAGAAGTGCAGCCTTATTTTCTTTACAGAGATTAGATTTTGTCTGACAATAGAATTGCCATGAAAGGTCAGAAAGTAATTGTTCCAAAGTTCTTGCCACAGCAGTATATTACTATCTTGCATAGTGGCCACCCAGGAACCAATTCTACTAAAAGGGGAGGGCGAGAGGACTAGTGTTATGGCCTTCTATGTCTCAAGACATTGAGAGAGTACTTTCATCTTGTTCTGTATGTAATAGCGCAATGCCACATCAACAGAAGGAACCGCTTCAGCTAAACCAGCGTGGTTGACAGTAGCCACTGACATTTTCGAATGGAATGGTCAACATTACTTGGTGTTTGTAAACTCTTATTTAAATTGGTTCGAGATTGACCTACTTCCTTACCTAATGTCCAGTACTGTCATTACTAAGATGAAGCATCATTTTGCAGTTTGTGGTAGTCCACACAGTTATTTCTGACAATGGTACACAGCTTACTAGCCAGGCATTCAAAAGATTTGCCGAAGAGTGGAACTTTACTCATGTTACAAGTAGTCCTGAGTATCTGCAGTCAAATGGTATGGCAGAGTGTGCAGTTCAGTGTGAAACAGTTACTAGAGAAGTTGAAGCGAGATAATACAGATGTTTTCCTGGATCTCTTAAATCTCAGAAATATTCCTCGTGATAAACATCTTGGTTCACCTGCTCAGAGACTTCTGTCAAGACAAACCAGAACTACCTTACCAATTGGCAGCAGTTTATTAGTTCCAAATGCTAAAAATAACAGATTTGTGAAAGCCGATCTGTTAAAGAAACCCCTATGCTAGAAATGTTATGATACGTCCACATAGCTCTCAACTGTCCAGTTTTTTGCAGAATGTCCAGATTTTTGCCTCGTATTTTGTTTATTCCTCCTAACGTGTGGTTTTCTGACAAATCATTGTGATGATCTGAGGATTGAAGTTACTAAATAATGACCTACGTTTGAGGTTCAGACTTTAATCCTTAAGAAAAATGTATTTTAACACATACCCTGTTAGTCTAGCAACTTTCTAAGTATATAAGAGCGATATTTAAAATCTGTCCCTATTTTTGGGCCTTTGACCCCCCCCCCATTTTATCAGACTTTGTCCAGATTTGTTGCACTAAGAGGTTTGTACATCCAGCAAACTGCTCACTGCATTACTTGGAGACAGAAGGCAAACATGCAAAGGTTATGATTGGATTAGAGTTGTGAAAAGTATTTGCCTAGAACAGAAATCGTACATTGTGAAATCACAAGGAACAGAGTTTAGGCGGAATCTGAAACACTTGATGCCAGTGTCTGAGCCTATCCCACAGCACCTAGCCTGTGAGAAAGACTCTGATATGAGTTGTTCACCGAAGACTGTCCCTGTTGCTAAACCCAATTCTGAATACTATGTTACTTGATCAGGTCGTATTTCCAGACCATGTTACAGATACAAGGCAACTTGGACATGAACATTGTGTTAGTTTCTGATGTCTATATTATTGCATGTCTTATTGTAATGTCATTTCATTAAAGACAATTCATTGAGGGAGGATGTAGATCGCTGCCATTTTTAGTAAGCTATTGAGGTGTATGCACACGTATATGTGTAGTCTGTTAATCCGTTCATTTATGTTTTGTAATGCTGCTATCCATCCTAATGTTTGTGTAATAAAGCATATAAACGAACTACCCCGCCTGTTTGTCATCTATACTAGAGGAGGACGAGTGACAGTAATGATCTACATTCAGTGGAGTCCGACATTACTGTACAGATTCATCCTTTTTTCGTAATCCAGAAAGTACAGGACAAGACCAAACTGATTTTGATAATTGCTTTTGGGTCCAGAGAGTATTGGATTTGTTCTTCTGATATGCTTGCTTTCTCTACTTTCATGGCCATTACCTCTGCACAAGTCCCCAGTAACCTTACAGAAGACTAGGTTTGCATCCCACCCTCAAAATTTTGAGGGTAGAATTTTGATTTCTAATTGCAAATCCTTGTCAAGCACCTGGAAAAGGTCTGCTGCAAGAACCTTAGCTGTAAAAGTTGAAGAGATTTGTTTCATAGAAGATGACACAAGGCTGTGTATTTAGACTACTTGTCTGATTTACATCAGGCTTATTTTTCAATTCAAATGTTTGATGTTAAGTTGTCAATCTCGTCTTCATTCTTGCTGGATGGGTTCGGAGCCGATCCTCGGCTCCGACTCGGCACTTGCTAAGCTCGAGAGTCATTTTTACCAGCTCGAGGCAGCCCCATATCCCATGATGCAAGGCGGTAATTACCCAGATCTCGTTTGCCGCTTCGCTAATGAGGTCATCCTTTTTACCAGCTCCTGGTAAGTGATATTTTTCTTGCTATTTGTAAGCTTTTAGGTGTCTCAAAGCTCTAAATTTTAGTATTTTAGTCTTGATATCCCTTCAGTGTACTTTATTCACTTAGCTCCATACCCATTCCCCTTAGTTCACTTAGTTTCAGTGTTTCGGGCCTTAGGCCTTTCCCACCCTCACAGTTCCTGTCAGGATTTCCCTCAGGTGTGTGTGTGTTGTGTCACTGTTACAATAATAACTAATTTATTAGTTATTAATAATTTTTTATTAGTTAGTGTCCTCTTTGGGCTGATTGGTGTGTGTGAGTGTTTTAGGACTGAGACATGTCCAAAGATACTAGGGTCTCAGGTTTCAAGAAGTGTGACTCGTGCTGTCAGAAGATGTCTCTGACAGATGGTCACACTTCTTGTATTTATTGCCTGGGACCCCTACACCTGCAGGACTCCTGTGCTATATGTCATTCTTTCAGCCAGAGAGTCCTGCAGGAACGTAGAAATAAGTTGATCCTCAGGGGTCTTCTTAAACCAGAGAGCTCCCCGGCTAAGGTCGGCTCCGGGAAGCCCTCCAAGCCTCCCAAGACCCAGGCTTCGGTGTCCAAGTCTGTGGTCTTGGTTCCGACTCCGCCGGAGTCTAAATCGGCTCCGTCCGGAGCCGATCCTTCCTTGTTGGAAGTTTCAGTATCGGCGCCGATACCCTGGCTTCGGCACCTGTGTCGGCTCCATCTGGAGCCGACACCCTAGCGTCGAAGCATGTCTCTGCTCCGGCTGGAGCCGAGATATCTTTGTCTCCTCTCGGAGCCGACAAGTTGTCGGCTCCTCCTGGAGCCGAACGTTCTTCGGCTCCGATGGCTCCGTCCAAGAAGAGGTCTAGATCTCCTTCTTTGGAATCTATACACTCTGCTCCAGCCTCTCCCTTGCTTTCAGAGCAGAGCCATCGGAGCCGATCATCGAGGTCCTCCAGGCTCTCAGACCACGACTTAGAGAGAGTGGTGAGTAGGCTATTAAAATCACAGGCACTAGCCCAGATGCTCCATAGCCCGTCTCATCAGACGTCAGCTATTCTACACCCCCCTGAGATTCCTCCTTCGACTCTCCTACAGAGTTCGGAGCCGGAGATTATTGATACCGTGACTGTTGCTGCTTCGGAGCCGATACCACACCTTTCGGCTCCGTCGTCCTCGACTCCTATCTCCTCCTTGAGACCTTCCTTGGAGGGATCCAGGCATCGGGCTTCCCTGGTCGGTTCCGAGGGGGCGAGTGGCATCGGACCCTTGTCCGACCCCGTTCTCCCTCTCGGAGCTTCGGCCTTGGTGAGCTCGGCCCCGACATCTGCTTCAGAGCCTTCCCTTTCGGCGGGACCAGGGATCCCTGTTTCTTCGGAGCGGGATCTCTCGGCCCTCCCTGGAAGGGGAACCTTCGAGGTGATGAGGAGTGTGCTAGCCCCAGAGCTTAGCCAGCAGTCGGTTCCTTTAGCTCCTCCCTCTATGCTGCCTGTAGATGCCTCTTTCCGCTGTCTTGCTCCCGGACCCAGAGATCCATCGCCCCAGGTTTCCCCATTGGGAAGGACTTCCTATTCCGAGGTTTCTCCTGATCCTTCAGGTGAACCCCTGCGTAAGAGGACCTGCAAGAGGAAGCATTTAGACTCCCCTGAATCTGCAACATCAGATACCGATTTAGATGAGTCGGAGGGGTCCCCAAGATCTCCCTCTGAGGATGTCTCCTTTTCAGACATCCTTGAACTCCTGAAACAGAGGGGGAACTGGCCCTCCATTAATCCCTCAGAGGATGAATCGGTATACCTGGAGGCTTTTGGATCTCGACCCTCCACCTCTTGGGTGTCTCCGCCTTTCGACCCCCTTATGGAAGTCATAGATCGAAAGGTGTGGGCATCTCCTGATTCCATGGAACCAGTCCCCAGGAGACCTTCAAAGTTTATCACGGCCCCCGCTGAAAAGCAGTTTCTTACTAAGGGTGTCCCGGTTGATGCCATGGTGGTGGCGGCCGCCACCAAGAAGGAACTTGCAGATCCTTCCGTGCCAGTCCATCCTCCTAACAAGGAGTCTAGGACCATGGACAGGTATGGCAAGCGGATGTTTTCCTCAGTGACATTTGCTATGCGTTCGCTGAATTATTTGTCACTTCACCAGACTTCAGAGAGACATCCTGAAAGAGCTATGTGAAGTAGTACAGGATCCGTCAGCAGCAGGGGCTCAAGAAAAGATCGCTTCTCAGCTGGGAATCCTAAATTCCTTAACCAACTCCTCCATGTGGCTCATTTCTTATGCAGCCGATGGGGCGAGTAGAGCTGCAGGCACAGGAGTGGCCCTCAGACGTCAGTCCTGGATGCGGCTCTGTAATTTTGCAGACCCCTTTAAGGCGTCCTTCACAAACTCTCCCTTTGATGGGACAACGTTGTTTGGCCCTCAGGTAAAGGACACTTTGACCAGGTGCGAGCAGGATGGCAAGACTCTTTCTGCCGTAGGAGTCTGTTTCTCCACTCCTTCTAGACCTTACCCCAAAGGTCAGAAGGGAGGGAAAATGTGGTTCCGGAAATCACAAGGAGTCACGCCTGACGCACGTGGTCAGTTTACCCCCAGAGGCAGAAAGGGTAATAATAACAGACGCCGCCCTAGGGGCAGAGGGGGTCCGCAGAACCAGGGCTCCAGAGAGCCTCTCTCTGACAAGCCCTTCCAGCATCCCTGAGGTGTTGCCCGACTACCCACCCTTGGAGGCAGTCGGGAGAAGATTGTCACTGTACCCAGAAGCCTGGCTTTCCCTCTCTCAAGATAAATGGGTACAGTCGATCATATCGAGGGTTACAAGATTCCTTTCGAGGAAAGCCCCTTCCCTCAAAGAGGTTCCCTTCCAGACGTACCATCCGGTCTAAGGGAAACTGCAAAATTAGAGGTGTCAAAACTTCTAAAGAAAAGGGCCATCCAGCCAGTACCAAAAGATCATTTAGAGTCTGGAATCTACTCAAGGTTTTTTTTGGTCCCCAAAAAGACGGGAGACTTGAGACCAATATTAGACCTCAGCAGGCTCAACAAATCTGCCAAAAAGACAAGATTTCGGATGGTCACACTTCAATTGATTTTGCCCTTTCTGGGCAAAGACAACTGGATGTGCTCCATAGACCTTCAGGATGCGTACTATCATATAAAGATTCACAGACGCTCCAGAAGTTTTCTCCGCTTTCGGCTGGGGACCAGTCATTTTCAATTGAGCCCTGCCCTTTGGCCTCACTACAGCCCCCAGAGTGTTCACCAAATGCATGGCAGTGGTCACGGCTCACCTGAGACGTCAAGGATTCCAGGTGCTTCCGTATCTCGACGACTGGCTCCTCTCAGCCAACACCAGGCATCAACTTTTCCAAGCCAGAGATTACATTCTACGTCTCTGCGGTCACTTAGGAATTTCAGTCAACTTCGAAAAGTCTTCCTTGTCGCCCTGCCAATCTATTACCTTTATAGGCGCAAATCTAGACACTACTCGGATGTCAACAAACCTAACAAGTCAGAGAATCCTAGATATCCAAAACCACGTTCGGATCATCCTATCCAGCAAAAAGGCACAAGCCAGGTTGGTCCTGAAAGTGTTGGGCCTCATGGCAGCTGCCATAACACTTCTTCCTCTGGCCCGCTTTTACATGCGTCTCCTGCGATGGATGTTGTTCCCCCAGTGGTCCTTCCAGCAGCTTCCCATGCGTCACAAGATTCTGGTGACACAAACCTGCAAGAACCATCTATCCTGGTGGATTTCCTCTCCTCTAGTCCATCAGGGCAGACCATTTGTTCCCCCGGCCCCGGTAGCCACGGTCACTTCGGATGCCTCCCTGATCGGGTGGGGGGGGCATTATCAGGGCAGGATGGTTCATGGCACGTGGCAACCGTTCGAATACCACCTGCACATAAATGTCCTAGAGATGAGAGCAGTGCTTTTAACGTTGCAAGCCCTCAACGACTTTCTTCCTTTAGGGACTATTGCAGTTCACACGGACAACATGTCCGTCGTGTGGTACATCAACAAGCAGGGCGGAACCAAGTCCTATCCCTTGTGTCGAGAAGCTCTCAGACTTTGGCAATGGGTGATCTCCTCTCATCGGTTTCTGGTAGCAACGCATATCCCCGGGAAAACCAACATAATAGCGGACAGATTGAGCAGAGCTATTCTCATGCCTCACGAGTGGTCTCTCAAACAATCCATTGTGGAGGAGATTTTTCAGAAGTGGGGCCGCCCATGCTGCGATCTTATTGCTACACCCCAAAACAGCAAATGCCCAGACTTCTTCTCTCTTCCCACTTCCGAGCCATCCCCCCAGAGACGCTCTTACCCAAGATTGGCCCCGGGGACTCCTTTATGCCTTTCCTCCCTTTCCTTTGATACCACAAGTACTCCAGAAAGCTACCGTCTTGAGAGACAAAATGATTCTCATTGCCCCTTACTGGCCTCGACAAATTTGGTTCCCGTTCCTTCATCGCCATCTTTTGGTGCAGCCTTGACATCTGGACCCAGATGTCCTTCAAGGATGCATCTGCAGTCCTTACAAATGGGTTGTCCTGTCGTCAGGCAGCCCTTCGGTCGGCCGGATTCCAAAGTCTGGGTCTGGCCTCGGCTGGTGTCGCACTTCACCCGACGTCATAGCTGCATTTATTCGGGTATAAAGGCATCAGCCGACGCCATTTTCCTCAGTCTTTCTTGCCGCGTGGCGCCCGAAGCAGAAGCTGTTCGCAAGTGCCGGTCGGTCAGAACCAGAGATTACTACTACCGAATACTTCTACTACTACCGAAGACTTCTAAAAAGCTAAGTACCCCGTTGGGGACTCTTTCTTGCCTCAGCCGATGTCAGAAAAAGTGAATAACTGTTTAAATTGTGGGAAACAAATACCTCATAAAGATTTCCACTCTTACTGCTTACCTTGCTTAGGCCCAGACCACGACGTAGCAGCTTGTCTAGCCTGTGCTTCTTTCAACCGACGAACGCTTAGACGTCAGTCTGAATTTGCTGAAGAGTTTTTCGGCTCCGCTTTTGCTTACATTATGCCGTCGGATACTCCGACTACGCAAATTTCTAAAAAACGCAAGGAAAAGGACCGACACTCGCGGTCTGCGGTTTCGGCCGAAACCGCGGTTAAGCCAACCGCGAGTGTCTCAGTTTCGGCTGAAACAGAGTCCACGGTTCTTCCTTCGGCCGAAAGCTTGCCACTTACCGAGGCCTCATCCAGCTTGGCTGAATCTGCTACTGTAATCCCACCTGCTCCTGCAGATTCACAGGATTTATCAGATACTATCCCTTTGGATATTTCTACCCCTGCACGTGGAGCTGCTAGGCCTCTAAGCAGCAAAAACTACCAAAACTGTGCCTGCTAAGACCCCCTCTCACAGGCCCAGTTCTAGTTCACAAATGCTTAGTCTAGCAGAGGATCCCATTTCTTTAATCCGGGGATTTTCAATGGCAGGGCCAGGATTTTTCAGACTCTAGGAAAAGGCTTAGAACCTTTTTGCATTTGCCACAGCATAGGCCTTTAGCCATTCCTCCAGTACTTACTGTTGTGGATGATGCTTTTAATGATGCTTGTACTGCTCCTGATTCTCTTCCTCCGGCCCCTGCTAAGCCCGATAGGTACTACAGGGTTCCGGACACACTATCATTTGTATAAGGCCCCTTTTGCAAATCCCGAAACTATCTCCCAGGGACCCAAGGCTGTAGCAGCTACCTCTACCAAAAACCCCCTCCCCTCTGAAAGGGAATCTAGGTCCTTAGAGAGATGGGGTAAAAAAGTTTACACTTCTGCTACTCTTTCAGCTAGGGCCTTGAACTGTCAATCCCACATGATCCAGTATCAAGAATTTATGTTACACCAGTTAACTAAAAAGCTGTCCTCGGATGAACCATTAGACAAAAAATCTGTTCAGGAAATGGTACATAACATTCAGCAGGTCAGTAACCACTCCTTAAAATGCGGCTATGATGCACTGGAGGCTTCCTTTAGATCAGCCATGACGGGCACAGTGATCAGAAGACATGCATGGTTAAAAGAGCAGGCCTTACCAGATCATGTTAAATCAAAGCTACTGGATGCTCCCATGGACAAGTTCAATTTGTTTGGCTCTCCTGCACAACAGGTGCTGAAGAAGATGGAAGAGAAGGCAAAATCTGTCCAGACAGTCAAAGATTTCTTACAGGTCCAACCTCCAAGGTTTAGCAGGAATTGGCCCTCCAAGAATTGGTCCTTTCCAGACACCTCCAAAGCTCAGAGAGGCAGGAATAGGCGCTCAAGAGGCAGGGGTCAATCCAGAGGCGCCTACAGGGGGCGTCAGTGGCAGGCTAACAACCAGCAAGGTACAGCCACAGATACAGCCACCACCACGACTACAGGACAATCACAGTGACTTGGCTCTAGCACCGCCTACCAGGGAACAACTAGAAGCACCCTTAGGCGGAAAGCTAGCCTTATTTTCAGTAAACTGGCATTACATCACAGGAGACAAGTGGATTTTGCAGACAATAGACCAAGGTTACAGGTTTCACTTCCATACTCTACCAAGGAAGAGAGGAATGCCAAACCTACCTCCAAATCAAAAGGCAGAAGCTCTAAAGCAAATAACTCACTTACTAAGGATGAGAGCTGTAGAAAAGGTACCATCTATGGAGCAAGGACAAGGATTTTACTCCAGGCTCTTCCTGGTACCAAGAAAAGAAAACCAATGGAGACCTATTCTCGACCTGTCCGCTTTAAACACATACCTCATTGTCCCAAAATTCAAAATGCTGACCCTACAGCAGCTTCTTCCCATGTTGGGCAAGGAGTCTTGGCTGGTAACTCTAGATCTCAAGGAGGCATACCTGCACGTCCCCATACGACCAAATTGCAGAAGATACCTCAGATTTCTTGCAGGATCAGAGCATTATCAATTCTCAGCATTGCCCTTTGGCTTATCTACTGCCCAGAGTGTTCACGAAATGCCTGGCATCAGTAATTGCTCATTGCAGGCTTCAGGGAATTCAAATCTACCCTTACCTGGACGACTGCCTGTTACAAGCGGACAACAAAACAAACTAGCAGAAGACTTAAAAAGGGTCATTTATCTACTGCAAGCCCTGGGATACACAGTCAATATAAAAAAGTCAAGGCTGATACCATCCCAAAGGATAACCTTTTGGGTGCAGAGCTGGACACATCACAACAAATGGCATTTCTAACAGTAGAAAACAGGAGCAACTCCTCTCTACTTCTTGGCATTAACAAAACAGAACCAGCTAACAGCAAGAAAAGTCCTGCAAGCCTTGGGTTTCATGGCATCCTGCATAATTTTGGTTCCACATGCCAGACTGCATATGAGAAAGTTACAGTGGTACCTAAGGAATTTATGGTCTCAGCACAAGCACAGCCTAGAAACCCAAATTCCAATAATCCCATGCCTGAAGCAAGAATTCAAATGGTGGGCTCAGGCCTGTCAATCAAACAAAGGACTGCCCTTCCACAGCACTCAACCAAGCCAGACCATCACAACGGATGCCTCAGACCTCGGTTGGGGGCCGCACATGCTGGACAAGTGCATACAAGGCTTATGGACTCAAGACCAGCTGCACCTACACATAAATCAAAAGGAAATGCTGGCAGTAAAACTGGCAATTCAGACATTCAGACCATTTCTTCGACAAGGTCAACTGTTGATAAGGACAGACAACACCACAGTTATGTGGTACATCAACAAACAGGGAGGCACACATTCGTACCCTCTATGCCAGATGGCAATGGATCTCTGGAATGTGGCCCTGAGCCTCAACATTCAGTTACAAGCAGTTTTTGTGCCAGGAAAAGAAAACATACTAGCAGACATACTAAGCAGAACTACCACGGATGCCCACGAATGGATGCTGCATCCGGACATATTCAAAACCATTATAAGAAAATGGGGACTACCAGAAATAGACTTATTTGCATCCCCACGCAATCACCAACTGAAGAAATTCTGCACAAGGACGTACCACCCACTTGCTTGGAAAGTGGACTCCCTATGTTTCAGTTGGAAACACCTGACAGCATACGCATTCCCACCACTTCCTTTGATGCACAAGGTGCTATTGAAGATCAAAGAAGACCGTCCAAGGATCATCCTGATAGCTTCAGACTGGCCAAGGCAACATTGGTACCCATTACTGAGGAGCATGTCTCGGGAACAAATATGGCCTCTACCACTGGTTCCCTTACTGTTAACACAGAACAACTACAACACCCTGCATCCAAACCTGAAAACACTGCAGCTGACAGCCTGGAACATTACATAAGACCAAATAACCAAAGTTTATCCCAAAGGGTTAAAGACATTATCTTGGAGGCTCGCAGACCCTCAACAAGAAAAAATTATTCAGCAAAATGGAAAATATATCACATTTGGAGTACTGCAAAAGGAGAAAATGTGTCACTGGTAAACATAGCCAACATCCTGGAATACTTGGCAGAGCTCTTCCACAACGGCCTGTCCTATTCTTCCATTAAGATTCATGCATCAGCTATTTCAGCAGAATACAACTTGGTTCCTCCAGTCTTCTCACATCCTCTGCTCAGGCAGTTTCTGAGAGGAATTAAAAATGTAAAACCACCTAGGAAGCCACCATTGCCAGCATGGGACTTGAACTTTGTGCTAGAAAAGTTGCACTCCCTCCTTTCGAACCAGCAGCAACAGCAGAATTACAATACTTGTCATGGAAAACTGCTTTCCTGCTTGCAATCACTTCAGCAAGAAGGGTATCTGAGCTACAGGCATTAATGGCAGTACAGCCCTTCTTGATCTTCCATCAAGATAGTGTCCATGAGAACAAATCCTACTTTTATGCCAAAGGTGGTCTCCAGGGTATCTTTAAACCAAGCTATCCACCTACCTACATTCTTCCCCAACCCATAGAACAGGGGAGAAAGACTGTTGCATACCTTGGATGTACATGGACAATTACATTACTACCTGGACAGGACCAAGGGCAATAGTAAAACTGACCAGCTACTGGTAGCATATGCAACAGGAATGGAAGGAAAAGCAATTTCAAAACAGACAATCTCTAAGTGGATAGGAAATTGCATTAGATTTTGTTACTCCTACCATGGTAAGAAAACTCCAGGAAACATCAGGCCTCACTCTACAAGGGCTACAGCCACTACCACAGCTTTTCTACGAGGAGTGGCTACCAAAGACATTTTAGAGGCTGCTACTTGGAGCTCCGTGCATACATTTGCCAAGCATTATAATTTACCTTTATATTCCAGATCCCGAGCAGGTTTTGCCACTGCTGTTTTGCAAGGGATCTTAACTACACCATAATCTTATTTCTCCTCCTCCCCCAGTTTGGCTATGGTATTCTACCCATTTGTAAGGACTGCAGATGCATCCTTGAAGGACATAGTACAGTTTTGTACCTACCATAAATGTAGATGTCCGATAGGCATGCATCTGCAGTCAGGATTACCCACCCTCCTTCCCTCTGTGGTACTCCTAGGGTATTTGCCCATCTTGTAGCTAGCTGGGGGAATCTATTATGGTGTATTTGTTTGTATATATATGTACATACATGCTTATTTTTTGTTTGCTCTCTACTATTTGGAACCATTTGCATTTATCCAAATTTAGCCTTCCTAGAGGGCACCTGGCATCTGGGGCAAGAAACACTGAGGAAAATGGCGTCGGCTGATGCCTTTATACCCAAATAACTGCAGCTATGACGTCGGGTGAAGTGCGACACCAGCCGAGGCCAGACCCAGACTTTGGAATCCGGCCGACCGAAGGGCTGCCTGACGACAGGACAACCCATTTGTAAGGACTGCAGATGCATGCCTATCGGACATCTACATTTATGGTAGGTACAAAACTGTACTTTCCAGATCTTCTGACCCACCAGTCGGGTCAACTGCACCGGTCCGTTCCTTCCCTCAACCTCACAGCTTGGTTGCTCCACTTCCTTCCTTAGCCAGGCTTCCTATGATCTCTAACCCCGTTAGAGATATCATAGTAGCTTTTCTTAAGTCCTCTTCCAGGAGGATTTATTCTAGCAAGTGGAAACGCTTCTCTTTTTGGGCACAATCTAAGAACATAGACCCCTTTACTGCCCCTATTCAGTCGGTCTTGGATTTCCTTGCGGAAATTTTTCACTCAGGTTCTTCGTCTTCCACAGTTAAAGTTCAGTTGGCTGCAATCTTGAACTTCCATGTTGGGTTTGCAGACCACAACATTATGTCCCACAAACTTTGTAAAGCCTTTCTCAAAGGAGTGTTCCTCCTTAAACCCCCTGTTAGAGATCCTCCACCACAGTGGGACTTAAATTTAGTGCTGACATCCTTGATACTTCCCCCTTTCGAACCGGCTGTTTCATGTTCATTAAAGTTTCTTTCTTGGAAGACACTTTTTCTAGTCGCTATTACCTCGGCTAGAAGAGTGTCTGAACTTCATGCCCTCTGTGTTCGTCCCCCTTATTTGGTCTTCCACAAAGACAGAGTATCCTTGAGAACCAATCCATCCTTTTTGCCCAAGGTTGCCTTCTAAGACAAATTTAAACCAATCCATTGATCTCCCTGTATTTTTTCCAAATTATTCTAACAGGGCGGAACAAAAATTGCATTACCTAGATGTTCATCGCCAGCTTAGATATTACTTGGACAGAACAAAGCAATTTAGGAAGTTCAATCAGCTCTTCCTGTCTTGTGCTGAAAATAAAAAAGGTCTCCCTGTTTCTAAAGTGACCTTATCCAGATGGCTATCTTCCACCATTTCTGACATCAGCTTAGGGGCAGACAGCTGAACTCAAAACCTAAAGCTCATTCCACAAGAGGTCTAGCCACTTCTACAGCTTTTCAGGCTAGACTACCCTTAGATACTATTTGTGCAGCAGCCACTTGGGCCACTCCTCATACCTTCATTTCTCATTACAAATTGGATTTGGCCTCCAGGGACAGGGCAAGCTTTGGTTCTACTGTTCTCAAGAGTCTGTTCCATTGAGCCACCCAGGATAGAGGTGCTAGGGACGCGGTCCCATCCAGCAAGAATGAAGGCGAGATTGACAACTTAACATTTAGAAGTTATGTACCTACCATAACGTTCCATGTTAGTTGTCTTCTCTCGCCTTCTTTCTTGTGTCCCTCCCTCCTGTCCCCCTAGCCTGGACAGACCTTGATCTCCCTTTTTCTCTGGAAGATTTTTCTTCCTTGGACACTAGTTAGTTCTTGACCTTGATTACCTGGTTTCCCTTATAGCCTTTTTAGGTTAGTTGTTTTTCTTTCCTTAGTGGAAAGTTTTTATAGGCAGTTTTTCCTCTAGATACCAAACGAGATCTGGGTAATTACCGCCTTGCATCATGGGATATGGGGCTGCCTCGTGCTGGTAAAAGTGACTCTCGAGCTTAGCAAGTGCCGAGTCGGAGCCGATGATCGGCTCCGAACCCATCCAGCAAGAAAGAAGGCGAGAGAAGCCAACTAACATGGAACGTTATGGTAGGTACATAACTTCTAATTTACGCAGTCTGTTATAGTTTTTTAGCAGTCCTTTAGATAGCAGCTTACGCCCCCTCCCCAAGGCTGCTCTTGGTGAAGAACTTCAGACCTTACAAGAATACATAGTTCTCTTTCAACTTTAACTGTTTTGTTGGAGAACACAACTTTACCTACCTTTTGAACAACAAATTCAGTGTTATTAAAGAACTACTAGAAGGTACTGTTTCCCAGTTGCTTTTACTTCAAAGGAGGATTTAGGATTTCTGTGGTGCTATTTCCATATCACATTACTTGGTATTGTACTGTGAAATGGTTGTAATTGAATACTAGTTTCTTACCAAGGGGGTTTCTCCATTAACTTTTAATCAGCCCATTCATTTGCTTGGGTTCTTTCCAAATTATTTGCAGTGATCGCTCTGGATGCTGTTCATAGACAAGTGAGATGTTCTTGCAAGAAGGAGCAGTGATTTAAGAAAGTTAAATTAGCTCCCTTATGCCTTTAAAAAGGGAAAGAAGGCTGGTCTGTCAGTAAGTGGAAATATTGCTTTTTGAAATGATAAATGGTATAAACCTATTTAAGGCACAGTGAGAGCTAATTCCATTAGGGCAGCAGCAATACACATTACCTTGTACAGATGCATTCCTGAAATATCCACACCCTCTCAAAACACTGCACACTAAATCCACAACCCACTGGAAGGGCAAGTTTGTCACTAATGCTTAGGGGAGTCCCGTAAATGTAATCCTCCCATGGGAGAGAGGTTGTACTGCTTGTACTGCTTGGGAAGGAATTGGTGACTTCTGTAACAGTCATCCCTCACATACTGTACCACAAAACATTTGAGTATGCAGCAGTCACCCATCAACAAATCCTTGGCATATAGATGTTCTTCGTGTTTCACTGTTGCAGTATTTACATTTGGGTAATCTGCTTGCAGGTTGCCCTTAGTCGGCCTGATTAACAAAGTCTTGGGTCCTGCGTCAGTTGCTGTCCCTTCTTCCATGACGTCAGGTCGTCGGGGGTATAAAACATGCAGCCGACGCCATTACATCAGTCTTTCTTGCTGTGCGGTGCCCAAAGCAGAAGCATTTCACAAGTGCCGGTCGGCCGACACCTGAATTTTCGTTTTCGAGTTTCAGAACCGAAGTCTTCAACTAAAAGCTAAGTACCCCATTGGGGAAACTTTTTCTTGCTCCTTCCTGATGTCAGTAAAAGTTAATAATTGCTTTACTTGCGGAAAGCAAATACCTCAAAAATTTTCATTCTTACTGTATTCCTTGCCTAGGCCCTGAACAACGACGTACCTTGTTGTAGGTTTTGTGCTTTATTTAATCAGCGCACTGTCCGTCGTCGGTATTTTTTTGCCTCTAAATATTTCGGTTCTGTGTTTAATTATCCAGAAATGTCGTCAGTTAGCCATCCGACTACCGGAATTCCGAAAAAGCGCAAAGATAAAGACAGAGACAGGCCGCCGAGGTCCAAAACTGCCGACAACGCTTCTCCTAAGCCAGTCGCTAGTTCGCCGGTACTCAGTGAGGCGCATTCACAGCCTCTGATACCCACTACTTTTGATTCGCAAGCCTCTACTGAGACCCATTCCCGAGTCCGGTATGCTGCAAGATACTTCAACTATGGAACCCGCCGATGTCTCTACCTTGGATGGGTCTGGAGCCGCTGTGCAAGCACCGGCTTCTAAGGGTGTATTCAGGCGTATGGACTTGTATATTAAATCGATGCCTCCTTCATTAATAAGGCCTAAATCTCGATCCATGTCTAAAAAAAAAACCGACGCCCAGGCCACATGCTCAGGCCTCTATGCCTAAACAAAAAATGATAATGGCTGAAGATCTAATAGCCCTAATCAGGGTAGTCAACCCCCACCCTCTAAGAGGCCTAGGGCTAAGCTTGATTATGAATCTTCTGATCAGGCTTCTGTTTTTTCTGACTCTTCTGATGACCTGGATTTGTCCTTACCTACTTTTGAGGATTCTGATGCAGAGGACTGTATTCCCTCTGCTTCCCCTCCTGAGGATTTATCTTTGGCCATTCCTTCTGTACTAGACATTGTTGATGATGCTTTCTCGGAATCCAGTTTGGCCCCTGATTCTCTGCCTCCTGCTCCCAGTAAACCAGACAGATACTACAGGGTCCCTGAGTCCCAAAAGTTCCTTTTCAAAAATCCTATTGCATATCCAGAGACTTGTTTCACAGAGGCCCAAGGGCATTAAGGCTTCTACTGCTAAAAATCCTACCCTTTCTGATAGAGACTCCAGGGAGCTGGATAGATGGGGCAAAAAGGTTTATACTTAAGCAGCCTTGGCAGTTAGAGCTTTAAACTGCCAATTTCATATGTTAATATATCAGCAACATGTTAGTGGACTACTTAAACAGAAAACGATGTTGATTCCTGACTATGTGGTAAATAAAGACTTACAGCATTTAATGCATTCTGCTGAACAAGTTGGAAAACATACTTTGCAATGTGGTTTTGATTCTTTAGAGGCCTCTTGCAGGGCTGCTGTTACTGGGTCTGTGCTTAGAAGGCATGCTTGGCTTAAGGAGCAATCTCTACCTGATCATGTTAAAGCTAAATTGTTGGATGCTCCTTTAAATCAGGACCGCCTGTTTGGCAACAAGGCTGAAGAAGTCCTTAAAAAGATGGAAGATGAAGCTAAATCTGTGCAAACTGTTATAAGTTCAGCCTCCTAGATTTAGTAGACACTGGCCTTCTAAGAATTGGTCCTTTCCAGACCCTTCCAGGTCTTTTCAAGCCAAACCCAGACACAGCAAAAACCCCAGGTTTCAGTCCCATGGGACACACAGATCTACGCAGTGTGGAGCCTCCACTTCCAAACCTGGGAATAATAAGACCCCCCCCCCCACGGTTAACTGTAGCAATGACTTTCTTTTAAAATTTCCAAGCACTTATCAGCTGACTGCCCCTTTGGGGAGAAAGATTGCTCTTCATGCAAAGAATTGGGAACGCATCACCCAGGACAAATGGATTTTAAATATAGTGTCCCAGGGATACAGATTTCACTTCCACACATTGCCAACACCAAGCCGGTAGCCGGACCTACTCCAAAATCAGTGGACAGAGGCCCAAAAACAAGTACTTTCTCTCTCAAGCGTGGGGGCTATTCAACTGCTCCCATAGTTTACACAAAGTGCCTGGCTCCAGTGATTGCATTTTGCAGGCAAAGAAGTATTAAAATATACCCATATCTGGACGATTGTCCTGGCTAAGCCAGGACATACTTTTGAATCATCTGGCATTTGTAATAAGGGTTCTAACTTATCTGGGGTACACCATAAAAGAAAAGAAATCACAACTGGTACCCTGTCAAATTACATTCCTGGGAGCAAGCTTGAATACAACTTCCCAGATGGCTTACCTCACGCCAGAAAAGCAAACTCATTTGACAACCTACTTCAAACAAGTGGCCACAGAAACCCTGCTATCTGCAAGACAAATACTGCAAGCCTTTGGGTTCATGGCCTCATGCATTCTTCTAATTCCATATGCAAGACTGCATATGAGGAAACTACAGAGGTATCTAAAAAGCCTATGGAGTCAACATTATCACAGCCTAGGAACAATGATTCCTGTCATGCCTTTCTTACGCCTAGAGTACCTTTGGTGGGCAGAGGCCTGCCACCAAAACAAGGGACTTCTTTCACACCATCTCTAGTGCCCAAACCCTAATAGATGCATCAGATTATGCATGAGGGGCTCACCTGGCAGGGAAGTGCATTCATGGCAAATGGAACCCAAGTCAAATGCACCTGCATATCAATCAAAAAGAAATGTTAGCTGTACAGAATGCTCTGCCAGCCTTCAAGGACTACATTCTTCCTGAACAACTAATGGTAAATACGGACAGAACCACGATTATGTGGTACATAAACAAGCGGGGGGGAGGGTACACATTCTTACCCCCTCTGCAGACTAACCATGGCATTGTGGAACACAGCCTTGAGCTACCAAGCTCATTTCCTGCCAGGAAAGTTAAATACACTGGTAGACGGACCAAGCAGATACCTTATGGACCCACACGAGTGGAAACTTGAACCAAGGATTTTCAGCATGTTGACAAGCAAAATGGGGGAGCCCGGATATAGCCCTGTTTGCCTCCCCCCCAGAACTACCAATTGGACAAATTTTGCACAAGGACTCCCCACAAACAAGCCTGGAAAGTGGATGCTCTGTCCTTCAGCTGGAAAAACCTATCCATCTATGCCTTCCTTTTGCTGCTTCTGCTCTCCAAAGTACTACTGAAAGTCAAACAGGACAAACAAAGGATGATTTTGATTGCTCCAGACTGGCCGCGCCAACACTGGTACCCCCCTCCTGCACAGTGTGTCACGGTTAACTCCATGGCACCTGCCTCAGACTCCTTCCCTGCTGTCTCAGCAGGAGAACCAGATTCTTCACCCTCAGCTTCCAGCACTGAACCTTGCAGCCTGGCTAATTAAATTCTAACTTACCATCCCTCAGCAAACCTGTGATGGATGTCATCTTAGAGGCGAGGAGGCCTAGTACTAGAAAATCTTTTGCTGAAAAATGGAAAAGATTCTGTTCCTGGAACCAGTCTCAAGGGATGACCACAGCAGCACCAAATTTACCTCAGATTTTACAATACTTAACTGAGTTTCTTCACAAGGGCCTGTCTTTTTCCTCCATTAAAATCCATGCCTCAGCCATTTCAGCTCATTATAACACAGAACCTCCCCTCTTCTCTCATCCACTGCTCAAGCAGTACCTCAGAGGGGTCAGAAATTTGAGACCACCCAGGAGAGCTCCAACCCCAGCCTGGGACCATAACTTTGTATTGGAGAAACTCACTCTACCTCCTTTCGAGCCAGCTGCTACTGCAGGCTTAAAATTTCTTTCTTGGAAAACAGCTTTCCTTTTAGCAATCATTTCAGCTAGAAGGGTATCTGAATTACAGGCCCTTATGGCAGTTGAGCCTTTAACAGTCTTTCATGCGGACAGGGTATCACTCAGGATCCAATCCATCCTTCATGCCCAAGGTGGTATCCAGTGTGGCTCTGAATCAGTCCATTCATCTGACGACCTTCTTTCCAAATCCCCAGAACAAAGGGGAACGGATTCTGCATTCCGTGGATGTGCACAGATAACTTAGATTCTACTTGGACATAACTAAACCTCATAGAAAATCTGAACAACTGCTGGTCGCATTTGCTGCAGGGGCATAGGGGAAGGCAATTTCAAAACTAACCATTTCTAAATGGATAAGCCGTTGCATTAATTTCTGCTACAAGCACCATGGAAAACCTATCCCCCAGGGGATCAGGCCTCACTGCATATACTTCTACAGCCTTTCTTTCTCAGAGGCGTTCCTTCCAGGGACATCCTAGAAGCTGCTACCTGGAGTTCTGTACATACTTTCACCAAGCATTACCATTTGCCAGTTTTCTTTAAATCCAGAGCTGGCTTTGCCATGGCTATCTTGCAGGGCTTTATAGATGCTCTTAATGCTAGCTAAACTCCTCCTCCCAACCATAGCTTTGGGAATCTACCCAAATTTAATGACTGCAACAGTGAAACATGAAGAACATAGTACAGTTGTGTACACTTAGCATAAATGTAGATATTCGAGTGTATTCACTGTTGTAGTCC
This sequence comes from Protopterus annectens, assembly GCF_019279795.1. Taxonomy (NCBI): domain Eukaryota; kingdom Metazoa; phylum Chordata; order Ceratodontiformes; family Protopteridae; genus Protopterus; species Protopterus annectens. The sequence continues at coordinate 872,686,910 of NC_056737.1, read as the reverse complement.
TGGCTACCCTCCCTCCTTCCCCTTAACTTCTTTTGGCTATACCTCTACTTTCCTTTATTATGTTTTAAAGCCTTTTTGGTGCATTTGCTTTTTTGTTGGGGGTATACCTTTGTGTTTTTATGTTTAATTGCTCCCCATTAGTGGGGGGGGGGGCACCTGACATCTGGGGCAAAAAAAAAAAACTGATGTAATGGCGTCGGCTGCATGTTTTATACTCCTGATGTCATGGAAAAGGGACAGCAACCGACTCAGGACCCAAGACTTTGTTAATCAGGCCAACTGAGGGCAACCTGCAAGCAGATTACCCAAATGTAATGACTGCAACAGTGAATACACTCTAACATTTACATTTATGGTAAGTGTACACAACTGTACTTTACAGAGGCAAGTATAATAGCTTTGCAGGTGCAATCATATAAACAAAAACAAAGAATGCTGCAAGTGTTCATGGAAACACAGCTTTCCTACAAAAAAAAAAAAAAAAAACAAACCTGTCCACATACAGGCTGACGGAGGCAGCAATTTGCCAAAAGTGAAACTGCACTTAAAGGTTGAGTGAATGCCTTGTCATTCACAGTGGATAGGAGTTATGGTTTACTGTTGCAGTGACCCACATTGAATAAAGTAGTAAAGTAGCATAGCTGTTTGTAAGAATACTTAACCATGACAGTAGATATTCATCTTACTGTTGATTGTTGTAGTCCTGATGAGTAGAATATTCCTGCCTATAGTCATTAGATTTCCTTCACCTATTGCCTTCAGCCAACCCTTCTAAGGAAGTTCCTTGTGGCTTGGAGTGAAAGTGCTTAAAATCATTAAAAAATTGTGCTGTGACTGTCTGGATGTAGCTTACTTTTATACATGTTCTTAGTCTTTCACTGTTGCAGTCATCACATTTGGGTTATCCATGCCAGGGCAGCCCTCGGCCGGCTTGAATACCAGAGACTTAGTATTTCTGCGTCAGTTGTGGTCGCTTGAGAACTGACGTCAGGTCATCCGTAGTGTAAAGTAAGGCAGCCGGTGCAATTACGTCAGTCTTTCTTGCTGTGGAGTCCGAAGCAGTAGCAGTTTGCACGAGTGCCGGTCGGCCGCTACCCGTCTTCTAAAGCTAAGTACCCCGTTGAGGATCCTTTTTTCCTGCACAAACTGATGTTAGAAAAAGTTAATTGTCTTACCTGTGGAAAGCAAATACCACACCGAGACTTCCACTCTTACTGTGTCACTTGTTTAAGCCCAGACCACAACGTCCCCCGTTGTCGCTTCTGTGCTTTGTTCAACGCCAGAACTATCCATCATTGGGCCCTTATTGTAGCCAGGTATTTTTGCTTCTTCTTTGATAAGCCATCTTACAGCAGATCTTCTGAAAAAACATAAAGATAAAAACAGAGAGAGACTGCACAGGTCCAAACCTACCAACGACGCTTCCATTAAGCTAGTCATCAGTTGGTATTCACTGAGGCGCTTTCGCAGCCCCTGATGCCCGCTTCTGTTGATTCGCAGCCAGCTACAGAGAACCTTTCTGAGTCTGGTATGCCACAGAACTCTTCTTGGACTAAGGATCCTGCGGTCTGTACCGTGGATGGATCCAGAGCTGCTGAGCAGGCACCGGCTTCTGAGGAAGTCCTTCGCACTACCGAATCTCGACACAAACCGACGTCTCCTTTTGCGACTACCATTCTTTCAAAAATGACCGATTTGCTTAGGCCAAGGGTACAAACCACACCCAAGAAACTGACTACCCACTCCCAAGCGCCTACTACCTTGCCTCAGTCTCAAATGCTTAAAATGGCAGAAGACCTTATCATGCTGATCAGGGGAAGCCAAGCTACCCCCTCCAAAAGGAAAAAAGATCTGTTCCCTGTAGTTTTGTCTGAACAAGAGTCAGATGAATCTGATGCATCTGAATACAAAGACATGCAACCCCTCTCCACTTATGAGGATTATGATGCAGAGGATTCTATTCATTCAGCCTCTCCCCCAGAGGATTTTTCCTTTGGGGAAACCCTGCATACTTTAAGGGAGCATTTCCAATGGAAGAGTCAGGACTACCCTCAGTCTAAAAAGAGACTCTGGGAATTCTAGATCTTCCACAACAGAGACCATTGGCCATCCCCCTAGTCCTGGATGTTGTGGAGGATGTTTTCCTCAAATCCAGCTGGACTCCTGTTGCCCTTCCTCCAAGCTCCCAGAAAACCAGACAGGTACTATGAAGTCCCTGACTCGCACAAATATCTTTTTAAAAGTCCTACTGCTGACCCTGAGGTCATTTCTCAAGGGCCAAAAGGGATTGAAGCAACCTCTGCTAAGAATCCCACCCCCTCAGACAGGGATTCCTGAGCATTGGACTGATGGGGTAAAAAAAGTATACACCTCAGCTACTCTTGCTGTCAGGGCACTAAATTGTCAGTTCCATATGCTGAAATTTCAGCAACATATCTTGGAACTCCTTAAACAAAAAAGGTCTTCCTTTTTTGCTTGAGCAGAATCTAATGATTTACAAGAGTTAATGCATTCTGCAAGTCAAGTAACTAAACGCACCTTGCACTGTGGTTTTGATGCCCTAGAAACTTCTTGCAGGGCAGCAGTCACAGGATATGTCATTAGAAGGCATGCATGGCTTAAGGAACAGCCCCTAACAGACCATGTCAAATCTAAATTGTTGGCTGTCCCCTTGTACAAAGAAAACTTATTTTGGCACTAAGGCAGAAGAGGTCTTAAAATAGATGGTAGAAAAAGCAAAATCTATGCAAACAGTTAAGGATTTCTTGCAGGTCCAGCCCCCTAAGTTCAGCAGGCATTGTCCCTCCAAACACTAGTTCTTTCCTGCTGCCAGTAAACTGACCCAGCCAAAGCCCAGTGGAAACAGACCCCCCCCCCCAGACAGCAGCCACAAGGAATGCAGAGATCTAAGCAGTGGACTACTTTCACTTCAAAACCAGGGAGTTCTAAGCCACCCCCTTATGGTAAGAACTCACAATGACTCACCACCTCCACCCCCCCTCTGCCCACCTTCACTTACTCCTAGGAGGAAAACTTTTCTTTCACTCAAACACCTGGGTCACCATTACCAAAGATCACTAGGTTCTGAACATAGTCTCAGGGATACAAATTTTCCTTCCACACCCTTCCGACCCCAAAAGGATTCCCTCATCTACCTCCAAATCAGTAGACAGAGGCTCAAAAGCAAATCCTTTCCCTGCTCTGTGTGAGGGCGGGTCTATATTAGAACATCAAGGTTTAAAACCTTTGAATGTTCTAATATCGAACCCTACGGAGCAAATGCTTAAAATATCGAAGCAACAGAAACCTGAATTCTTTCCTAGGGAAATAATTTGGTTGCCCGTTTCTGTTGCTTCGGTATTTTCAGCACTGTGGTGGAAAGTTACGGGTCGGGATCAGGTAAGTATGCAATTTGTGTGGGTTAGGGCGTGTTAGGTGAGTTAGGATTAGGGAGCGGGTGAGGGGAGTGTGTGATAGTGACGGACCTTAGGGTTTGGGTTAAGGTAAGTGGATTAGTTAGTGGTGTGTGTATAGTTTAGTGTAGGGTTAGTTGTAAGAGTTTAGGTGTGTGTGTGTGGATTGCTGTTTGTTTGGGTGCTTGTGTTGTGTGTGTGTGTGTTTTGGAACAGTGATTTTTTTTCCCTAGGGAAAAAAAATCGCTGTTCTGACAGTTCGAGATTGTAAGCTTTCGCTTACATAGTGTTGATTAATCACCGTTCGCTTCTTTCAGCAGTCGGTGATCTAATATAGACCTGTGATGGCAGTCAAGCACTTTCCTACAGAACAGATAGGCCAAGGTTTCTACTCCAGACTGTTTCTGCTACCCAGAAAAGAGGGCACCTGGCACCCCATTCTTGATCTATCCATTCTAAACACCTTCCTGGTGATCCTAGAATTCAAAATGCTCACCCTCCAGCAGCTGCTACCCATGCTCTCCAAGAACGCTTGGCTAGCCAGCCTAGATCTAAGAGAGGCCTACATCCACATTCCTATCAGGGAATCATGCTTGAAATATCTCCGCTTCAGGGCAGGATCTCAACACTTTCAGTTCTCTGCACTTCCCTTTGGCTTATCTACTGCTCTCAGAGTTTTCACAAAATTTCTGGCTCCGGCCATTGTCTTTTGCAGGTAAAGAAATATTCAGATTTACCATTACTTAGATGACTGCCTTATTCAGGCAGACAGCCAAGAAAAGCAGCTGAAGCACAACTGGCCTTTGTAAAGACCCTCCTAACCTCTCTAGGGTACATAGTCAATGAAAAGAAATCCAAGCCGGTGTCTACCCAAAGGATAATCTTCCTAGGAGCAAGCCTGGACACAGCATCCCAGATGGGCATACCTTACACCAAAGAAACAAATTTTCCTGACAACCTACTTTCAACTAGCCACCAGACTGCAGCTAACTGCAAGGAAGATCCTTTAAGATGGGGTTCATGGCATCTTGCATACTACTCATTCCATATGCCAGACTGCATATGAGGAAACTTCAATGGTACCTAAAGAGCCTTTGGTGTCAACGCTGTCAAGACCTGAAACTCTACCTATAATTCCTTGCCTCAGAAAAGATTTTCTTTGGTGGGCAACAGCAAGCTCCGTCAACAAGGGACTGCCTTATTCCCCACCCCCCGCCACCCAGACCCTCACTACAGATGCATCAGACTATGCTTGGGGGTGCACACCTGGACGGCAGGTGCATACAGGATCAATGGAGCCCACAGCAAATCCCTCCATACATCAGTCAAAAAGATGATGGCTGTGCAAGCATGCCTTGATAGCTTTCAAGGCCCTTCTCTCTCCAGGGGCTCTTCTGATCAAAACAGAAAACACTGTGATGTGGTACATCAACAAGCAGGGAGGGACTCACTCCTACCCTCTCTGCAGGCTGGCCATGACCCTTTGGCACACAGCCTCTGCCATGCAACTACACCTGTTAGCACAATTCCTACCAGGCTTTCTTATCCCTCTGGCAGACCAGTTAAGCAGAAATTTTCTAGACCCACACAAGTGGCAACTCAACAGAAGTACTTTCACTCTAATAACTTAGAAATGGGGAACCCTGAAGGTCGACCTCTTTGCCTCCCACACCAACCATCAGCTCAGCAAATTCTGCACCAGGGAGCATCACTGCATGGCCTGGAAAGTGGATGCCCTGTCCTTCCCCTAGGTCAATCTATTTTTCTATGCCTTTCCTCCCCTACATCTCATCCCCACAGTACTGCTCAAAATAAGGGATGAAACACCAAGGACCATTCTTACAGCTCCGGACTGGCCCCAGCAACACTGGTACCCCTTGCTGTGCAGCCTGTCCCCGCTGCCTCCATGGCACTTTCCTCAGATTTCAAACCTCCTGACCCAGAGGGAAGGGGAATTCATGCATCCCCAATTGCAGATACTCAGTTTGGCAGCTTGACTTATTCCCTAACCCCAAACCAATCTGCCAAACTCAGTAAACAGGTTCTGGATGTTATCTGTGATGCCAGATGCCCTAGCACCAGAAAGTCTTATGCTGATAAATGCAAAAGGTTCTATACCTGGATCCAGGCTAAGGGAGACAATATGGCACAGCCCTTTCTCCTTCTCATCCTGGAATACTTAGCTGACCCTACTACACAGTGGCCTCTCTTTCTCCTCTATAAAAATTCATGCCTCTGCCATTTCTGCTCATTTTCACACTGAGCAGCTCCTTTTCTCACACCCTTTGGTTAAACAGTTCCTAAAAGGGGCTAGCAACTTGAGGCCACCCAGAATGGCACCAACACCAGCTTGGGACCTTAACTTTGTATTGGAAAAGCACACCCTGCCCCCTTTCGAACCAGTTTCTTCTGCAGAGCTAAAATTTCTCTCCTGGAAGACAGCATTCCTTCTGGCCATCACTTCTGCCTGAAAAAGTCTCTTGTCGCCAGTGTGGCTCTCAACCAATCCATTCATTTGCCCACCTTTTTTCCTAATCGCCAGAACAAGGGTGAAAGGATTCTTCACTCTCTAGATGTGCACAGACCGCTTGGATTCTATCTAGACAGGACTAAATCCTTCAGAAATTCTGATCAATTGCTAATTAGCTTTGCTACAGGGGCAGAAGGCAAAGCCATCTCCAAGCAAACCATGTCCAAATGGATAGCACACTGCATCCATTTCTGCTACAAACAGCATGGAATGCCTCCCCCAAGGGGGTCAGAACACACTCCACCAGAGCAACCTCCACTTCTGCAGCTTTCCTCAGAGGAGTCCCCACCAGAGACATCCTGGAGGCTGCCAGCTGGACATATGTTCACACTTTTACCAAGCATTGCCACCTGCCTCTCTTCTCCAAATTCAGGGCAGGGTTTGCCTCTGCAGTCTTGCAAGGCATCCTAGCCAGCCCCTAGTTTCATTGACTGCCTCCACCCATTTCCTCAGCTTTGGGAATCAACCCAGATGGTGATGACTGCAACAGTGAAACACGAAGAACATAGTACAGTTGTGTACACTTACTATATATGTAGATGTTCGAGTGTATTCACTGTTGCAGTCCTGGTTTCCCTCCCTCCATCCCCCTTTCTTTTCTTTCTCCTTTTATTACCATTCTTCCATATTGTTCTCCTTTCCTTACAAGGGGAAATATTGGTATTTATTTTCCCACTAGTGGGGTTCTTACACCAGCGCCTTGCCTCCTACTTGGGGGTCCCCTAACAGGTTAGGGCAAGAAAAACTGATGTAATGGCGTCGACTGCCTTACTTTATACTACTCACGACCTGACGTCAGTCCTCAAGTGATGGCAGCTGACTCAGAAATACCAAGTCTCTGGTATTCATGCCAGCCGAGGGCTACCCTGGCAGGGATGCCCCAAATGTGATGACTCCAACAGTGAATGCACTCGAACATCTACGTTTATGGTAAGTGTGCACAATTGTACTTTCTATTGCCTCAGGAAGGAAGAAGATCACAACACTCCTGTGGCTTCTGTGATTCTACACTATTTAAGGGGTGATCATTTTGAATTTGGCATCTCTGCACATTTGTGTCTGTAGAAAATCCCTAGCATCACCATAGACAGTTAAACACTTCCTCAGGGGAGTCCATGTGAGAACCCATAAAAGCTGTTCCTCCATGGAAACTGCTGTTTCCTGGAAAAGCTGTCAAAACGCCCTTCTGAAACTGATGCCTACCCCATCCCAAGATACATCGCAAGTAAATCTCCTTTGATACTGTCTTTTTTTGCTAGGAGGATTTCAGAACTGCAAACATTATGCATTGAGCAATTGACCTTCCATGTGGTAGGATCAGTCTCAAAATCAACCCCAACTTTATTCTCAAAGTAGTGACGGAGTTGTCTCTCAGGCAAGCAATCCAGGTCTAGTGTTCCTTATCGCCAAAATCAGATTGAAAAATGTTCACTCCGCATATATGCATGGGTGGCTTGAGTTACTAAATAAATAAAAAATAAGAATATTAGAACCTCAAATCAGTTTTATCCTTTATGTCTAGGAAGGGGGGAGAGCCAGTTTCTAAGTGTCTTGTTCTGTTCTCCTGGAAAGAAGTTGGAAGTGTGTGTCAGAACCCAAAGCACTTGGAATACTGTAGCCATTTTGGTCTTTCAGGAAGGGGGGGGGAGTGCAGAGGCTTTTCTTGAGAAAACTACCACATTATCAGTTTATGCCTTTTCCATATGTGGATAGGGCTGGATTTGCAACTGTGATTCTGCAGGGCCTGTTGCAGTACAACCCTACTTAACCATCAACTGTCCAAATCTTTTAAGCTGTGAGAGATATCCCAGTAGCAAATAATGCAGCAGTAGTGCATATAAGAGAGTCTGGTACATTTGTATAAGAACTTAAACTGGATCTTCAAGAGGTCACTGCAGTGCTGACCCCTGCTCCCACCATCTCCTTGTTTCTTTGTGGGCGTCCTTCTCTGGAGTAGTGATGCTGTTTCTTTATGCAAATATTCCTTTCCCCTTCTTCACCTTCAATGCTTTTGGCTTCCCCAGGTCTGGATGGCCTGGTGGAAGCCCTTTTCTCTACTTCTTGATAACAGAGGGTGCAAGGGTCTCGACCTTTTAGTCCATATAGAATCACTTTAGCTATCAGATATAGGAGACACTGATACCCTCCCTGTGGGAGGAATAAAGACTCCTTGTTGAAGTTTCAAGTAGTTTATTCAGTTAAGTAGGTAGATGGAAAAGTGTTTTTGTTCTAATTCATTACATTCAACAGGTCAACTGTTTAAAGGCAGATCTGAAGTAGTTAACTTCATTTTATTTGCAACCTGTGGGTATTCGGATTCAAATATGAACCGAGCTGGCAACTTAGTTTGTAGCATCTGCTCAGAGCTCCTCCCCTACCCATAATACACCACCATCTCGTATCTTCCCTCGGAGCTTGTTTGCCACGCCATAGTGAGCATCGTGGTCTCCTTTGCTTTGAGCTTCAGGGATTGTAAATGTTTATTTCTATATTCTGTGTGAAAGTGGTAGTTAGTTTTCCCTCCCCCTTTTAGTCTACGCTGCTCGTTGGTTGTAGCTTTAAAAAAAAAAAAAAAAAGTTTTGTTATTAAGGGTAGTTTCTAGGCCCACTACCTTTCAGTGTGTGCTAGTGTGTTATGTTTCCTCTTTAGGGACTAGCGGTTAGTTTTAGGCTATGGCTGATTGCCCTAAGTCAGTTTTCAAAAAATGCACAGTGTGTGGCCATAAGCTCTCACTGGCTGGTGGTCACACTGTGTGTGTGTAATCTGTTTGGGAGTGCCCCATTTATCCATCCAGTGTACAATTTGTGCAGGCTTCAACCCGAGGGCCCTCAGGGATAGGAAGGCCAAATCGGTTGCCAGGGGTCTTCTCCCTGCCTCCATGCTGGATTCTGCCACGGCCTCGGTCTCTGGTACTCCTGCCCAACCCCCCACTTAGGGACTCAAACTCCCACTCATGCTGGTGTGGGGGAGGAAAAAGAAAAAGCAAAAAGAGAAAAAGAAAAGGACAGAGGAAGAGGGATAGGCCTCGCAAGAGGTCTCCGGATAGGGAACCCTTCCCTAGTCCACCATCCAAGACTTTGAGGCCAGCTTCTCCTAGGCTCCGCTCACCCCATTGTGGGCCGGAGCTGATGGAATCTTCCGATCCATGGCCTACCTCACCCTTGTTTTGCAGACCAGACAGATCAGAGTCGGTCGCCTCTTCGCGATCGACTCTGAGCCTATCGGACTTGCACATGGAGAGGATGATGCGGACATTCATTCAGACCCAAATACAGATGGGAGTCTTGCCAGGCCCCTCTTCCTCCGGAGGGGGGGACATCCATGCCATTATTCCATCCCATTTCTCCTTCCGATCCGTGTGGCTGCTTCGGGATTTTTAGATCCGAGACGCTCTGGAGGTGGTAGCTCTGCGCAGACTGTTCCTCCAACCATGACTCTGGCTGTTACCTTAAGTTCCTCGGATCTGGCTAGTTCGGATCTGAGCCACTCTTGGAGCCGTGGTCAGGGTGTTGGACCCGAGAGAATGGATCCATCCTTGTCTCAGACCTTTTCGGATCTGAACCGTTCCCTTGGAGCGCAGGCTACCCTCGCTTCAGACCTGGAGAGAGCTACTTCCTTGCTGGGTGCCAAGGAGGTGCGCTCTCCTCCTGCGTTTGAAGTGGTGGAGAGAGTTCTCTCCCAGGGATTGAGACCTCACCCCATCTCCTCAGATTCCATCCAGACTCCACTGCATTTGGCGACGACTCCCTTTATCCTGTCTCATGGACAGCCCATGCCAGAGTGAGCCCCAGTTTATTCCCCTTGAGGAACCCCCAGCAGCTCACGAGTCCTCTTCAGAAAGTCCCACTGATGAGGGCCCCCGTAAGCACAAGTGCAAAAGGAGGCACTTGAACTCCCCTGAGTCCCTCACTACGGACATGGACTTAGATGAAGGAGAAGGTTCCCCCAGGTCACCTCCCGAGGATGTCCTCTTCGGAGACATCATGGAGATCCTCCGCCAGGGGAGAGGTTGGTCAGTCCCAAAACCTTCTACAGATGAGTCCATGTTCCTGGAGGCTTTTGATATGGGCCCGTCTACTTCCTGGGTGTCCCTGCCAGCGGACCCCTTGGTGGACCTTATCACCACATGGGCATGGAAGGAGCCTGACATCATAGAGCCCATCCCCAAATGCCCTGACCAGATTCTTTCTCCTCCCACTGACAGACAACCTTTGTCTAAAGGAGCCCTCGTTGAAGCTATGGTGGTCGCAGCAGCCACCAAGAAGGAACTGGAGCAAAAGAGTTCCATAGTCCACCCTCCGGACAAGGAGTCCAGGTCAGTGGAGAGGTTTGGGAAGCTCGTTTGTTCGTCAGCGACCTTTTCTGTCCGTGCGCTGAACTGTTTGGCAGATGTTATAAGGCTGCAGCGAGACCTTGTCTTGGAATTCGCTGAGTCTCCCCCAGAGTCTTTATCGCAGTAGGACAAACTGTTCCCTGTGAAAATGTCGATTCTGAAGTCTGTATCAGACACATCCATGCACCTCCTTTCCCAAGCCACAGAAGGAACAGCTAGGGCGGCTGGGACAGGCGTAGCCATGAGGCGACATGCCTGGCTCAGGTTGTGTCAGTTTGCAGACCCTTTCAAGGCGTCATTTACTAATGCTCCTACGATAGTTCCTCCCTTTTCAGGAAGACAGGACGTGACCTACACTCTTGTCCAGAGTGAAAAGACTGGAAGACTTTGTCTGCTGTCGGGGATCCGCTTCTCAGCGGTCCTTTTCTAGGAACCAAAGATGGGAAAAGAAGATGTGGTTCTGGAAATCTCGGTTTTCCTGGGAGTTTCAGGACAACTCTTCCCCCAGCGACAGAGGGGGACAGGATTGACGCTGACCCAGAGGTAGAGGGGGTCCCAGGAATTTTGTGTCTAGGGAACCTTTTTCTGACAGGCCCACACAGCAGCCCTGAGGGGTTGCCTTAACTGCCCTACTCTGGAGGTAGTCGGACGGGAGATTGTCCTTGCACCCAGTGGCATGGGAGTCCATAACTGCAGGTCATTGGGTGCTACAAATAATATCCAGAGGCTACACTATCCCATTTGTTGCCCCAAGTGCTACAAGATGCCTCCCAGATGTCCCACCCGCTCACAGGGAGGCCGCATCTCTAGAGGTTTCAAAGCTTCTTCACAAACGAGCCATCGAACCAGTCCCCCTCGACCAGTCCGGGTTAGGCATTTACTCCAGGTTCTTTTTAGTGCCAAAAAAGACTGGGGACCTCAGGCTAATTTTGGACCTGTCAACCTTGAACCTGTCTGTTGCCAAAGAAAAGTTCCGGATGGTCACCCTACAGTCCATTCTACCTTATCTCAGAGAGTGCGACTGGATATGCTCGTTAGACCTCCAGGATGCTTACTACCATATCAAGAGCCGCAGAAGCTCCAGGGGGTTTCTTCGCTTCCGGATGGGAGCCAGTCACTTCCAGTTCAGAGCTCTACCCTTTGGTCTCACCACAGCCCCCAGGGTGTTTACCCAAGGTAATGGCAGTAGTAGCAGCTCACCTGAGGCTTCAGGGAATTCAGGTATTTCCTTACCTGGACGACTGGCTCTTCACTGCATCCACCAAGCATCGTCTTTGTCTGGCCCTAGACTACTTTCTTCTCTTGGCAGATCGGCTGGGGATTACAGTCAACGTTCACAAATCCCTTTTGCAACCAGTACAAGTTTTAGATTTTATCGGGGCATGGCTAGACACTTTGCAGCTAAAAGTCTTCTTAACGCCATACAGGATCTTACACCTCAGGTACCACATCGCTGTAATCGTGGACCTCAGATTTCCAAAGGCGAGCAATGTTCTCCGGGCCCTGGGCTCCATGGCTGCCACAATCTCTCTTCTTCCTTGTGCACGCCTTCACATGCAGGTCCTTCAGTGGACTCTAGCTGTCCAATGGTCTTGGCTAGACCTGCCAATAGAATTTCTGACAAGGATCAGTCACACCTGCAGGACGTCTCTTCTTTGGTGGCTCCACTCACCGGATGTTGCAGTGGGACGCCTTTACATGTCATCTCCAGCCCAAGCCACAGTGACCACGGACGCCTCCCAACTCTGGTGGGGTGGACACTGTTCAGGAAGGGCAGTCCAAGGCACGTGGTCCCAGATAGAGACCAAGTTGCACATAAATGTTCTGGAGAATGAGGGCAGTGCTTTTAGCATTGAAGGCCTTCCACACTGTCCTTCCTCTGGGTACGATTGCAATTCATTCGGACAACATGTCGGTTGTCTGGTAGATCAACAAGCAGGGGGGAACCAGATCTTATGCCCTGTGTCGTGAGGCCATGAGAGTATGGGAGTGGGCGATTTCCACCGGTTGGTTTCTGATCGCAATGCACATCCCGGGATGCTCCATTTTAGCGGACAGATTGAGTCGGGCTATTCTGATGCCCTACGAGTGGTCTCTTAAACAGTAGCGGAGGAGATATTCCTTGCATGGGGACAGCCTTGCTGTGATCTCTTCGCATCTCCTTCCAACGTGAAGTGCAGCGAGTTCTTTGCTCTGATTCCCTCACCTGGGGATGCCTCCAGAGACGCTCTAGTCCATGTTTGGCCCCCCGAGCTACTGTATGCTTACCCACCATTACCACTCATTCTGAAGTTTCTTCAGTAGGCTTGCCAACTGGGGTGCAAAGTGGTCCTCATTGCCCCATTCTGACCTCGTCAAGTTCGGTCCCCCTTCCTTTGGTCTCATCTTCTAGCGCCTCCGTGGATTCTGGATCCCTGCTTGGATCTAATCTCTCATCCTTCGGGTGCCTTCCTTCCCAATCTGGACAGTCTCAAGCTGACAGCTTGGCTGCTCCAGTTCCCTTGATTGCCAGGACTTCCGGTCTTTCATCCCCTGTAAAATCTATACTAGTGGCTTCTCATAAAGATTCCACTAGGAAAGTCTGTCGCAGTAAAATAGACATTTCTCTGTGGGTCTCTCAGAAAAACCTGGATCCTTTTACAGTCCCTGTTCCAGCGGTGTTGGATTTCTTGACTAGTATTCTTCAGCAAGGAGCCTGTTCCTCCACAGTGAAAGTATAGCTAGCAGCCATTTCTAATTTTCATGCCAGTGAAAATAAGATTGCCGTGGCCTCTTCTAGGCTATGTAAAGCCTTTCTGAAAGGTACTTTTCTTCTGCGTCCCTCTCATCAAGGATTCGGTTCCTCCTTGGGACCTCACTTTGGTTCTGCATTCATTAGTAACTCCTCCTTTTGAGCCTGCTGCATCAGTGGATTTAAAGTTTTTATCTTGGAAGACAGCCTTCCTAGTGGCTATTACGTTGGCTAGGAGGGTCTCTGAGCTGCAGGCTTTGTCTCCCGTGCCTCCTTATTTGGTATTCCATAAGGACAGGGTCTCTCTCCGTACAAATTCTTCATTTTTACCCAAAGTGGCATCTCAATCAAACGTAAACCAAACAAATTAATCTACCTGTTTTCTTTCCAAATTTTCAGAACAAAGGTGAATACAAACTTCCATTTGTTAGATGTTCATAGACAACTTCATTTCTGCCTTCATAGAACACATTCCTCCCGTAAGGCTGATCAATTATCTCATTTTTTAAATCTTGTTTGGGAAAGGCCATTTCCAAGGTTTCTTTAGCCAGATGGATCACTCTTTGCATTCTACATATTTACAAAACCAAGGGTTTATCTCCTCCTGGTCTGACTAAAGCTCACTCTACCAGGTCCATGGCGACTTCTGCTGCTTTTTGGTCTAAGGTTCCTTTGGATGACATTTGTGCAGCAGCAACTTGGGCAAATTCACATACTTTCATCTCCCATTACAAATTAGATCGGATTTCCAGAGGTAGAGCATCCTTTGGCTCTGTGGTGCTCAGGAATATCCTTCCATGCGGGCCTCTCAGGATTTGTTGACTAGCTGGGGACTTTGTCCCACAGGTTGCAGATAAAATGAAGTTAACTACTTCAGATAAGAAGTTATGTACTCACCATAACGTTCCATCTGAGTAGTTATACTTCATTTTTCTGCAACCTTCCCAACCTCTGTCCCTCTGACCTTTTCATGTGAATAAACATGCTAGGTTTATTTTAGTTGAGTTGCTAAAGTGTATAGGTGCAGCAAACTTGATCTGAGGGAAGATAGGAGATGGTGTATTATGGGTAGGGGATGGAGTTCAGAGCAGATGCCAGAAAACAAGTTGCCGTCTCGGATCAGATATGGATCCAAATACCCACATGTTGCAGAAAAATGAAGTATAACTACTCAGATGGAACATTGTTGAGTACATAACTTCTTTTTACAGACAATGGTGGGGAGGGTTCAGGTGAGCTGGTTGGAATAAGAGAGGTTAGTCTCTTATTTGAGTATTTCTAAAAGACCCGTGACAGTTTCAGCTCAACAGCCTGTGGAACTCCATTCTTAGTTGAAAGGTTTTTGGTTTTATTTTTAACAAACAAAACATGACAACATAACATGAGCTACCATTCTAGAACTATATTTAAGAAAACACTTTAGTCTGAGCTTCTTCATGTCAATCTAGTAGAGTGGGTTACACTTTGATCATCATCAGTGCCTTTTCTACAAGGTTATCACCAAACTATTAGCCTGTTTTGTAAGGGTCTGTATCACAGTCGAAGTTCCATAACTCCGAACACCTAATGGTTGAACCATTATGTTCGAAGTTACAAAACTTAGACTATGGGGGGGGGGTGGACAACATTATTATTGTAAGCAGGGGGGGCAAGCCCCCCTGCACCCCCCACACTCCCCGTTACTTATATACCAACTCCGAGATTGCACCACATTGAACAAAATGGAAACCTCCGCTTATGGAGATTTCCATTCCAAACGCTTGAGCTTTTAAAAATTCGACCTTGTAGTCTCGACCATATGTGGTTCGAACTTTTAAAAGTTTGACGACGTGATAGGAACCCGTTTTGTAATGTGTAATATGAGAGGTTGTGTCTGCCTTTGTGGGGCTCATATTCCATGGAGCTGAATTAACTTAAACTTCATATAAAGAGTAAAAGAATTAAACAGTCTATTGTTAATCTTCTTCCCATTCATCATTGATGGGTTCGGTTCCGAGCCCTTGGAACCGTGTCGGCCAAATACCAGTCTCACGTACACCAAAAAACTCTTGAGCTAAGCTGCTACCCACAATGCCCTTCTCCCCATTACCTCAGATCTTGTTTGCCGCATAGCCATTAGCCTTGTTTCATTGAGCTCTCCAGCTAAGTGAAATATTTTTGATATATTTTGAGTGTTGATTGGACTTTTGTCACTTTACTAGAACAGTATACCCTTTCTATTATCGCTCTCCATATAGCCTAATCTTCTCAACTTTAGCTCTACCCATTGGGTAATTCTTTTACCATTGTTGGTAATGCCCTCTCCAACCGTTGTGGTATCTCTTGATGCCATCGCTGGTATCATCTTTTCTTTCTACTTTGCCTGTGTGTTTTTTTGGATGAATATGTCCGATAAAGGGACATCGGGGTTTAAACATTGCACCTCCTGCAATGGTAAACTCCCCAACAGTGATGGTCATGGTGACTGTGTTTATTGTCTGGGGTGTTTCGCATTTATTTGTGGAAATCAACCTGTCAGATATGTCAGAGTTTTAGTCAGCGGGCGCTGAATGAACGAACAAATAAGTTAATCCTGAAAGGCCGCCTACCTACCCCTTTTGTAGGGGCTGCTTCTCTGTCTGAGGCTTCAACTCCTCCAGTTAAACACAAAAAATAGCCACATTCTTGATCCCTCCTCACCTTCTGGTGAGAGAGGTAAGACTTATAAGCGTAAGGCCCACAAGACTTCATTGGAGCACAGAGCCCCTTTTTTGGCTCCGACTACTATGGGTTTGACCTCTGCTCCGAATTCTACTGGGATGACTTCTACCGTTCTACTGACAACTAGTGCCTCTGTGCCGAAGCTACTTCTGGCACTGACTGTCTCGACTATGGCACTATCCTTATTTGCTCCACCTTCGGTGCCGACTTCTCAGGAACCGATACCTGTGATTACGAGTGCCCTGTCGGTGCCGACAATATCCTCGCCCTTGCTACCGGTCTCTAAACTAGAGACCATGGTGCCATTTTCTCAGACACCATGGACCCGATACTCTCCTTTCCTGGAGTCGTTTGCAGGACATGCTTATTAGCCCCTTCTTGGAGTGGCCAGATTCTCCTTCAAGAGTATCCACTAGGTCCACCAGGAGCCTATCCGAACACGATGTGGTGCTCTTGTTGGATCAGCTGTTGACAGCCAGATAGATTCTGTATGGCCCTAAGAATCATCCCCATTTGGGACCAGGCGCTGTCCTTCCCAGTACTCCCATGTATTCTCCTCCTTCAGACCTCCCGGTACCGAAGCTGTCTGTTCCGACAACTGTGGTGGACCCCTCCCCCTGTACTGACAGTGCTGGTCTCTGAGGCCCCGAGGTCGACTGTTTTTCGGTTCCGTCAGAACCATCCCTTTCTCCATCTCATGGTTTGGGGCAGATTCCTCAGTTCAGGGTACGGTACAGAGTGCCTTATCGGTGCTGTCCTCTGCTCCAGGAATTTTGCTGGCTCTGATCTGGCTGGAGGCTCCATCTCTGACAGCAGGTCCGGTGTTGCTGGGTGTGACCCCGGTTCCAAGGCTGTCTTACTCTGTTCTGGGCTCCCACTCTTCTTTGGGGGGGGGGCTGCTTTCCGGATGATGGAGAGTGCGCTTGCCTCTGGAGGCGCTCCACTGATGTCGAAACTTCCTTCTGCTCCCTCTGAGCTGCAGCTACCACTGGAATCCTGACTCCATAGAGGCCATCCCGAGGAGATCCGATAAAATACCCCCCCCCTCCAAGGAGCATCCACACTGGTCTAAGGGGTTGCCAGTTGACACGATGGTTGTGGTGGCGGCCACTAAAAAGGACCTAACGGAAGAAAGTCCTACTGTTCACCCGCCCAATAGTGTGTCTCGGGCTGTTGACAGACTGGGGAAGCGAGTTTTTGCTTCAGTGACCTTTGCTGTTAGATCCCTGAATTACCTGGCACATTTCACGAGGCTCCAAAGAGATTTAATCACTGAGCTTTCTGGAACTCTCGCAGGTCAAGTTTCTGACTAGGCACGAGACAAGGTTGCCTTTCAACTTGCCACCCTTGAATCTATATCCAACTCGTCCATGAGGTTGCTGTCTCACGAAACCGAAGGGGCATCTAGAGCTGTGGGTGCAGGCATTGAGGCGTCATGCTTGGATGCGCATATGTGACCTTGTGGACTCCTTCAAGTCCTCCTTTTTAAGCGCCCCTATTGAGCCATCAGCCGTGTTTGGCTCCAAAATGAAAGACACTCTGTCCAGGTGCAAACAAGACGGAAAGACCGTGTCTGCTGTTGGCCTACGTTATTCCAAACCTCAACGTTCCTTTTCCAGGAACCAGAGGAGTGGGAAAATCTGGCATAAAATATTGCAGGGCCCTTTTCGAAATGCATGTGGCGAGGATTCCCCCAGAGGCAGACGGGGTAACAATGGTGGAAGATGCCCATTCGGGGGTGGAGGAGGTCCACGGATTCAAGACTCCAGAGATTCCTTTTCTGGGTGGTCTTATCAGAGCTGCTGAAGTGTTGCCCGATTGCTGTCCTCTGAAAGTGGTCAGAGGTTGTTTTTCTCTGCACCAAGCTGCCTGGTGCTCTTATTACAAGTGATCGATGGGTTCAAAGCATAATCTCCAGAGGCTACTACATCCCTCCCTCTCTCCTCCCCTCCCAAACCTCCCCAATGTTACACCCCACCAAAGGGAAGAAGCAACTTCAGAAATATTGAAGCTATGTCAAAAAAGTCATCGAACCAGTCCCTCCAGAATAATGCAGATCTGATTTTTGCTCAAGATTCTTTTTAGTGCCAAAAAAGACCAGGGACTGGAGACCCATCTTGGGTTTCAGCCACTTAAACCAGTTCAAGCCAAATTCCTCTTGATTACTATTCAATCCATCCTCCCCTTTCTGAGAGAGGATGCTTGGATATGCTCGATAGACCTCCGGGATGTGTATTACCACATCAAAATGGGCAAGCACTCCAGGAGTCTCCTTCTCTTCTGGCCAAGAGCCAGTCACTGTCAGTTTCGTGCCTTGCCATTTGGTGTCTCGACTGCCCCCAGAGTGTTCATGAAATGTTTAGCAGTGGTAACAGCTCATCTGAGACTTCTAGGATTCCAGGTCTTTCCATATTTGGACAATTGGCTTCCACCACCCCAACGAAGCATCTCCTAACAATGGCTGTCCAATACACTCTTTCTGTAGTGGAGTCCCTAGGCATAACTGTACACTGGGAAAAATCCAACCTAGACCCCAGTCAACAACTGGAATTTATAGGGGCAGTACTCTACACTCGTTCTTGGCTGATATCTCTTCCAGCCCACAGACTCCAGAAACATAGATTACAAGTGCTTGTGATACTCTGTCAAACGAGAGTGTCAGCAAGGGAAGTCCTTCAGGCGCTGGGGTCTATGGCTGCAGCCATCCTTATAGTTCCCCTTGCGAGGTTACACATGAGGATCTTACAGCTTCTCCTCCTGAGGATTTCTCATTTTCAGAGACTCTGCATTCCATGAGGGAGCACTTTAAATGGGAAGGCCAGGATTACTCTGATTCCAGGAAAAGGCTTAGGGAATTCTTGTTTTACCCCAGCATAGGCCCTTAGCTATTCCTCCTGTGTTGAATGTGGTGGAAGATGTTTTGCAGAGGCTTCCCTGAACCCTGACTCTTTGCCTCCTGCTCCTGTTAAGCCTGATAGGTATTATAGGGTGCCCGAAGCTCATAAGTATTTGTTTAAGAGTCCTAGGCGGACCCAGAAACTATTTCTCAAGGGCCTAAAGGTGTTAAAGCTTCTGTGGTTAAAAATCCTGTTCCCACTGATAAAGAGGCAAGGGCTTTGGATAGGTGGGGAAAGAAAGTGTATACTTCTTCCACTCTAGCCATGAGAGCATTGAATTGTCAGTTTCACATGCTAAAATATCAGAATTATCTTCTTTCACAATTGAAATCTAAGGTGGATGCTTTGGCGGAAGGTATTGAGTGTAAAGAGTTGCTGGATTTGGTTCATGTGTCTGAACAAGTGGGTAAGCATTCTTTGCAATGTGGTTTTGATGCTGTACAGGCCTCCTCGAGGGTGGCTGCTACTAGTTCTGTTCTTAGCAGGCATGCCTGGTTGAAGGATCAGAATTTAGCTGAGCATGTTAAGACAAGGATTTTGGATGCTCCTTTACAGTCTGATGTGTTGTTTGGATCGCCTGTGGAAGCAGTTTTAAAGAAAATGGAGGACAAAGCTAAGTCTATGCAAACTGTTAAAGATTTTTGCAGGTGCAGCAGTTTAGTAGAAATTGGCCTGCTAAGGGGTCGACATATCCTGCTTATGATTCCCAGTCTAGGGGTAGGTCTAGACGTGGTAGGGGCAGGGCTCAAGGTTCTTTTAGGCCTAGAACAGGGAGTTCACCTGCTCAGACTTCTGGTGAGGGCAGGGGTCAGTCCTTTCGTAAACAGACCCAATGACCTGTCTTTTCAGCTGCCAGTAGATTCCCGTCTGGCAGCTCCTTTGGGAGGAAGACTGTCTCTTTTCAAAGAAAATTGGGATTTAATTACTCAAGACAAATGGGTGTTGGATATCATTCACCACGGTTACAGATTTTATTTCCACACAATGCCCCCTTTCAAAGACATGCCAGACGTTCCTCCTCCACAAAGAAAAGAGGCTCACAAGCAAGTTTCTCAGTTACTCCAGATAGGGGCCATTCAGCCAGTCCCTGTATCAGAAAGGGGCCTAGGATTTTATTCTCGCCTGTTCCTAGTACCAAAGAAGGGGAACACGTGGAGACCAATTTTGGATTTATCTCTCCTCAACACTTTTCTGGACATTCCCAAGTTCAAGATGTTGACGTTACAACAGCTTTTACCTCTGCTGGGCAAAGATCACTGGATGGTAACTTTAGATCTCAAGGAAGCTTACCTTCATGTGCCTATAAGGCTAAGTTGCAGGAAGTATCTGCGGTTTTGAGCTGGAAATTCTCATTATCAGTTCTCTGCATTGCCCTTTGGCTTATCTACTGCCCAGAGTATTCACAAAGGTTCTGGCTCCAGTGATAGCTTACCTCAGGCTTCAAGGAATTCCAAACTATCCTTACTTGGGCGACTGCCTGATTCTGGCTCAAGAAAAGGAAGACCTTCTACAGCATCTGGAACATGTCATAGCAGTGCTAAGATGCCTAGGGTATTCTGTGAACGAAATAAAGTCCAGTGTAGTACCCTCTCAAGACATGTGCTTTCTGGGTGTGAGACTGAATACAGCAGCCCAGATGGCCTTTTAACCCCGGACAAACAAAAGAGTCTATCACTTTACTTCCATCAACTATCTCATCAGTCCGTGCTGACTGCAAGGACAGTCCTTCAAGCATTAGGGTTCATGGCATCTTGTATTCTGGTGCTTCCCAATGCCAAACTGCATATGAGGAAGCTACAATGGTATCTCAAAATGTATGGACACAGCACTGCCAGGATTTGGACACTGTCATTCAAATAATACCTTGCCTTCAAAAGAATTTTTGTGGTGGGCTCAGGAATGTCACCTAAACAAGGGACTCTCTGTGACCCGGCCAGAGGCGAGTCAGATTTTAACGACAGATGCCTCGGACATTGCTTGGGGAGCTCATCTAAATGGAAAGTGGATACAAGACAAGTGGCCTGCCAGACTACAGCATCTACATATCAACATGAAGGAGATGTTAGCAGTCCAGTTTGCATTAATGGCTTTCAAGGAGTTACTTCTTCCAGGGCAGGTGTTGATTCTAACAGACAACACAACTGTCATGTGGTACATCAACAAGCAAGGGGAACACATTCTTATCCTCTATGCAGGCAAGCAATGATTTTATGGGAGACTGCGCTAAGCTTGCAACTAACTCTTCAGGCAAGGTTTCTGCGGAGCACAGAACTCCTTAGCAGATGTGTTAAGCAGACGAATCATGGATCCCCACAGTGGAAACTGGATCTTCATGTATTTCAAAAATTGACAGTGTCATGGGAACTCCAGACATAGATCTGTTAAACTTCTCCACTAAACCACCAGCTGCCACAGTATTGCACAAAGGGGTTTCATCACACAGCTTGGAAAGTGGATGCTCTGTCTTTCAGTTGGAAAAACCTTCATGTGTATGCCTTTCCTCCTCTGCCTCTTCTTCCAAAGGTACTATTAAAGGTCAGACAAGACAGGCCAAGGATGATTTTGATAGCTCCAGATTGGCCTCGGCAACACTGGTACCCACTACTTTGGAGTCTGGTAAGGAAGCCTCCATGGCCTTTACCTCTGATTCCTCATCTGTTATCTCAGAAGGATGGTCATCTG
Organism: Protopterus annectens; assembly: GCF_019279795.1. NCBI lineage: Eukaryota > Metazoa > Chordata > Ceratodontiformes > Protopteridae > Protopterus > Protopterus annectens. The sequence goes on along the minus strand of NC_056737.1, from coordinate 872,665,623 downwards.
CTCAATGTCAAGCTTCACTCTCTTCATCTAACAGCCTGGCATCTTCTGTGTTGACACACAGCAGGTCTCAACTTCCTCAACAAGTTTTAAATGTGATTATGGAAGCTAGAAGACCTAGTACAAGGAAAGTGTACATGAGAAAAATGGAAGAGATTTTTATTTTGGAGTACAGCAAAGAATTTGCAGGTTTAGCCTAATTTAAGTGTGGCTCTTCAATACCTTACTGAGTTATTGGACAAAGGTTTGTCCTTCTCTTCCATTAAGATTCATGCTGCAGCAATTTCAGCTCACTATGATTGTGACCCACCATTGTTTTCGCATCCTTTGTTCAAGCAGTTTCTTAGAGGGCAAAGAATATAAGACCCCCGTAGAGCTCCTACTCCTGCTTGGGATCTCAATTTTGTGTTGGAAAAACTTACTCTACAACCTTTTGAGCCTGCTACTGCTGAATTGAAATACTTGTCATGGAAGACTGCTTTTCTGTTGGCTATTACTTCTGCAAGAAGGGTGTCTGAGTTGCAGGCCCTTATGGCAGTAGAGCCATTTTGATTTTCCATAAGGATAGGGTATCATTACGTACTAATCCTTCCTTTATGCCTAAGGTGGTTTCTAGTGTGGCTTTAAACCAAACTATTCATTTGCCTACTTTTATGCAGACCCCCAAAATAAAGGGGAAAAGATTTTGCACACTTTAGATGTACACAGGCAATTGCGTTATTATTTGAGCAGGACTAAGGATTTTAGGCAGTCTCAGCAGTTGTTTGTTTCTTTTGCTTTGAGTTCACAGGGCAAGCCTGTGTCAAAACAAACTATTTCTAGGTGGATTGGCTTTTGCATTGCATTTTGTTATTCCCATCATGGCAAGGAGATTCCAGCTGGGATTAGGCCTCATTCCACTAGGGCTACTGCCACTTCAACAGCATTTCTAAGGGGGGTGGCAACTAAGGATATTTTGGAAGCAGCTACTTGGAGTTCAGTGCATACTTTCTCTAAGCATTATCACCTTCCTATCTACTCTAAGTCTAGGGCTGGTTTTGCCACAGCTGTTTTACAAGGCATGTTGTCAGCTCCTACTTCTCTATGATTTGCCAGCCTCCCTTACCTCTGCTTTGGGATTCTACCCAATAGTTAGGACTGCAGCAATGGAAAGCGAAGAACATAGTACAGTTTTGTACCTACCATAAATGTAGATGTTAGGATTCCATTGCTGCAGTCCAATTTACCTCCTTCCCTCTGTGTTTAGGGGTGGTTGTGTAGGTGAGTTTACATGCTTATATTTTTGTATATATTCTTGTATATATTGTACATGTTTTTGGTGCAGGTATTTTGGGCCTTGTCTTTTTAGGGTCTTCTGACATCTGGGGCAAGAAAAGACTGAGGATATGACGTCGGTCATGCGCATTAGTACCCTGACGTACTGACATCAGTCTAATGCGCCCTGGCCGGCGTCAGCCTTCTCTGGTATTCGGGCCGACGGGACGCGGACTATACCCAATAGTTAGGACTGCAGCAATGGAATCCTCGAACATCTACATTTATGGTAGGTACAAAACTGTACTTTAAGAGCAGTGCTATTAGCATTACAAGCACTTCACCCGCTCCTCCCCTCTGGAACTATTGTGATTCAGTCAGACAATGTCAGTAGTCTGGTACATCAACAAACGAGGAGGAACCAAGTGATTCCCTGTGCCGAAAGGCCATGAGAATTTGGCAATAGGTGATAGCTTCCAACCGTTTTCTGATAGCAATGCACATCCCGGGGAAGTCCATGATCGCGGACAGGCTGAGCAGGTGCATTCTGCTCTCTCACGCGTGGTCTCTCAATCCCGAGATAGCAGTGGAGATTTTCAGCCGATGGGGCCAGCCTTGCTGCAACCTTTTTGCTTCTCCCACGAACAACAAATGCAGCATCTACTTTGCCCTACTTCCCTGGAGGGGGAGTCACCAAGAAATGCTCTGTCCCACGATTGGCCCTCTGGTCTCCTATACTCCTACCCTCCGATCCCCTTGATACCTCTATTTCTAAAGAAAGCAACTCAGTTGAGATGCAAGGGGATCCTCATTGCTCCATTCTGGCCCCGTCAAGTGTGGTTCCCCTTTCTTCGGCCTCACCTGATACAGCCTCCATGGATTCTGGACACCCGTCCAGACCTAATTTCTCGTCCTCAAGGGTTGACACAACCAAACTTGTCCACTCTCAAGCTGACAGCTTGGCTTCTCTACTTCCGTTAGTCACCAGGCAAGAAGCCCTGCCTTTTAATGTTTGTGATATTATTCTGGCCTCTCAAGAACCATCCACCAGGAAACTTTACAGAGATAAATGGAAAAGGTTTTCTTCCTGGTCTATAGAAAGATGGTTGGACCCCTTTTCGGCCACTACCTCTTCTATCCTTCAATATCTATCTGAACTTTTCGAGCATGGAGTGTCTCCGTCTACTGTACGAGTTCATTTAGCAGCAATCTCCAATTTTCACAATGGTTTACAAGGCACACCTGTAATGTCCACTCGACTTTGTAAAACCTTTATTAAAGGAGAGTTTCTCAGTAGGCCTCCACTCAAAAGCCCGTTAGAAACATGGAATTTATCAGTTGTACTGCAGGCCTTGTCCCAGCCCCCCTTTGAACCTGATGTCAAATGTAGTGTCACGTTTTTGTCTTGGAAATCTCTTTTTGGTGGCTGTCACTTCTGCCAGAAGGGTTTCAGAACTGCAGGCCCTATGTATCAATAGGCCTTATCTCATATTTCATAAAAACAGAGCATCTCTACGCACTATAAGCCATCCTTCCTTCCCAAAGTGGTGTTTGAATTCTCTATGAACCAGTCAATTGAACTCCCAGTGTTTTTCCAACAAAGGTGAATACTGTCTACATTCTCTGGATGTACATAGGCAATTGCGTTTCTACCCGGACAGGGCATAATCTTTACGCAAGTCCGACCAACTTTTTATTTCTTTCTCTGGCCCCAGAATGGGAAACGCCGTTTCTTTAGTCACTTTATCTAAGTGGCTGAGAAGACTGTATATCCTTTCCATATTCATGTACTAACCAGACCTCACACGATCAAAGCTCATTCAGCTAGGGCTGTAGCTTCCACGGTAGCCTTCCATTCTAGAGCCTCTATGGATATATGCGCAGCAGCCATTTGGGCTAAACCACACACCTTCATTAAGCATTACAAATTGGATGTGATTTCTAGAGGAAGAGCTACGTTTGGCTGTGTGGTGCTCAGGAATGTTCTGCCATATGGGCCACCGAGGTATCTCAGGTAACTTGGGATTCTGTCCCATCGGTGATGAATAGGAAGAAGATTAACAACATTAGATAAAGAAGTTATGTCTTACCATAACGTTCCATCTATGTTGTTGATCTTCTTCCATTCATCATATCCCTCCGTCCGTTCCCCCTCCACAGGCTCCTGGCGGCTGTTATGGGTCCTGGTGGTGTCTCAGGGTTTTTCTTTGCATAGAAATGGCCTCTGCTGCTATCTGTTGTCTTTTGCAAACTCCATCTGAGGTAATGGGGAGAAGGGCATTGTGGGTAGCAGCTTAGCTCGAGAGTTTTTTGGTGTACGCGAGCTTGGTATTTGGCCGACACAGTTTCGAGGGCTCGGAACCAAACCCATCAGTGATTAACGGAAGATCAACAACATAGATGGAACGTTATGGTAAGACATAACTTCTTTTTTAGAACTAAAAATAAAAAAATAAATAAACTCAAGCATAGACCTAAAATACTAAGGCTATAACAACAAAAATCACACTTGCAACATTGCTATGTTCCATTTTCTTTAATTTGAGTATGCTGTTCATGGAGCATGTCCGATTGAATCGAGTTCTTTTTTTCTTTAGCTTTACATTCAGATTGCTTTGTAATGGGCCTGATTTGAGTTTCTCACTGAAAAATTTTTAATAGTTCCTGCAGATCTGAGTGTGTGTAGTGGATTGTTGAAGTCCTTAAGCCTAATGTCTGAGAAGTGTTTGGTCACTCTTATCTTAATTGTTTGTACTCTGTAGAATTCTTTGCATTTTGTACAGCTTACCCGGTATACCACAAAGTTGCTATTGCAGTTTGGTCAGTGCAAACGCATTTCTTTTTTGAGTTTGGAGGTACAAAATTCTTTTGGGTTCGTATAATTCATTAATGCACAGCATCTGTAGACTTGGGGTTGCAAGGAAAACTTGCTAGCTGTAGCTCTGTGAATCATTAAATTTCTTTCATTTTCTACTCAACTTCTAACATTTTGATCAAGTATGGTTGTGGGTCGAGAACCTGACTGCCTGGTTCCCCATTAAGATGCTCCAGTTTTCAACCATTTTTCTTTTTATTACACTTGAATCCTTGGAGTATGTTAGGATCATACTTTTGTTTGTCATTTCTGTCATTGAAACTTTGTTGCATGGCAAGTGATGGCTCCCTTCTAGGGATTTCAGCAGAGCTATATCAATATTTTGTCTGAGGAATTGTGCGTGTCCCAGTATGTAGGCCATAAAATAATTATTGGATCCTCTTAAGAGAAAATCTTGCTACAGTTGAACTATGTTGGTGAGAAATTGGTTCATTTCTTCAGAGACTATAGCAGTTCTCATTTCCTGTGATTTAATGACATTGTTCTCAGTGATTTTGGAGTGTATGCTGTTAGCATGTAGCAACAAATTCACTTGTGTAGGCTTTCTGTAAATGTCATTCCTGAGCTTCTCCTTGTTTCTGTCCTTAATAGATGTCTAGAAATTCCACTTTATCATAACTGTAGCGGTTAGTGAAGTGTAAAAAGTTTGTGGTGTTTTCATTGTAGAAGCAGCAGCTGTGCAGCTTTTCTGGGGAGCCTTTCCATGTGATAGATATAGTCCGTAAAACATTTACACGGTTACTTATGTGGAAATGGAAAAGTATATGCTGTGTGTTACTAATGTGTGTAACTTGAATCTGCTAAAGGTGAAAGTGCTCATCTATTGTTTTAACTTAAGCCCTGGTTTAAGTAAGCAATTCCAGCTGGAGTCCTTTTTTCTTATTTTTAATAAATATGCATAGTGATCTTTGACATGAATGTTGGTAAGATTGTGACCGCCCATTTTAGTAATTTGTATGCAAGTATTTAGAGCAGTCATTCTTGTACAACTAGTTTTGTCTATGTATAGAGAGGCACAGGCATTGTACGCTGATCTAATATGACTTTGCATGTAGAACACTTAAGATTTGTACACTGGAATCAAAACCAGGAGGAGAGGAAGACAACATGTATATATGACTTTAGCCACTAAATTTCATTTTGAAGTTACTGTTAAGCCTCCAGTTTAGTTGTCACAGTGTACTGCTAATGATGGTGCTACAGAGTGATGGGGACTGAGTCTAGGCAAGTTCATGGCAGTGATTTTAGCAATATGTAATAGTCTCATGACTCGCTTGTTATAGCTAGAGGATACATTTTGTATGTGCAGTGTATAATTGCAAATATTTTTCAATACATAAGGCATGTTGTTGTAAAGGGAATGTCACTTTATCTAGCCAAAGACTGAAATGGCAGGGTTTTAGCCTGTTGATACTTTACAAGACATTTGAAGCATTTAATGGGATGAAACCTTAGATAGTATAAGCAAGAAGCTTTCTCTGTCATTTTAAGTTTAGAGGCCTCAGTTTGTCTTGTGTATGAAGCTTTCAGTTCTCACTTGTGAATCAGACAGAGGAAGAGCTTTCAGCAGTCCCTCCAAGTCTGGGCTCAGTGTTGGTCAAAACGTCTATGACTTCCACAGTGGGTACTATATGGCTGGCAGTTTTGACAGTGTTGCCACTGAGTGTAAGATAGTGGGCTCGGGTCCTGTAGAGTGGTGTAACAGTGGGTCTGAAAGTCCATTGTTGCCACCTTGTTCTGCAATATGGATGGGGAGAGGAGTTATGTTTGGTTGATCCTCTCTGAATTTGGAGGACGTTTCCCAAGTAGGAAGCAGATCTCACAGTGGTGAAGGGCATTTATTTTCCTACCTTCTGTGTGGCTCATGTAGCCCACCAAGATGATTCCTTGTGGACTAAGGAAAACCATTAAGCATTAGACCCCCCCCCCCCCAAAAAAAAAAAAAAACACTTAAATATGTTTACCATGTTAAAAGTTTTAGCCTAGATTCAAACATTTCTCTTCTGCATCGTGGATTATGACTTCTTCAGCACTAGGTGTCTGGTAAAATGCAACACAAAAGGTTTATTTAAGGTAACCGTTCAGTCTTGTGTGTTTCAGGAAGATAGAATACTGGAGGGGAATAAAGCATGTACACCATATATAAAACGTGCACGTTCCCCATAGACGGTGGCTAGAAGTCTGGACTGAAGCCTGTTCTGCAGAATTGCAAAGCAGAGGTCTTATCCAATAATCCACCATGCTGCTTTAGTCAGAAGCTGTTTCGTGCTTGACTTTCAGATATCCTTTATTTTGTTGATACTTCTGGATGTAACCAGTCTGATATTTCCTCTTGGCTGTCCATCAGCACCTTCACTGTGACAGTGTATTGCTTGAGACTGACACCAGTCTTATATCTATCCATGAGTGTCTATCCCTCCAGTCTTGAATATAACAACATTGCCTATTTTATCAGTTTGTTTTTGATGGAACCATTGCTAGATTGCAGATTCTCTCCTGCTCTTTTGTATGCTTAGATAAACCTCTCCATCCAGCAGCTGTGGTCCCTATCCTTGGGAAAAGTAATAAGAAGTACTGTCAAACTGCAATAAACAGTTCCACAACTAAATAACTGGAGATACGGATATCCAAAATATTTAATAGTGGAATTTCACAGGCATACACACTAGAACAACGAACACTCTGTTAACCTAGGTTTCGTCTACAATGATATAGACTTCTTCAGAACAATGAACAAAATCTAACAGCCACTGAAATACACTTTCAATTAAATCAATTAAAACTAACACCTGCAATCAATTACTAAACAACATTGTTAAAGACAAAAAACACCCCAAAGGAATTGTTTAAAAGTAATAATACATCTCATCAAAATAAAACCACATATGCACATTGTGAATGTCATCTAAAAACTGACAAAAATGATGAATAAGGAATGTGAATAAAATGATAAAGTAATGCATACAAAAAAGATTTAAAAAAACATCAAAAAAACTGTAAAAACTTTTTGCTTAGTAAAAACCATGAAGAAAAACACAAGAAAAAGCAAATAAATCATGATGTAAGGAACACAGGGAAGGTTACTAAGTTAACCCAAAATATGTCTTAACTTAAGAATAGGTACTAAGCTGATGTTCTCATTTATACCTGGAAAATAAAGGGCATCCAAGCGTATTTGCCAATTTATTTCACATATATCTAAATGGATATCCAAGATTTTCCCTTGCACATCTTTCTTTAGATGTTGAATTGCACAAAATTTAAACAAATGTCCAGGGAAAGCCTGAACATGTCTCGCTAGAGCATTGGTGACCTTACCATTTTTGATATCCAGTATATGTTCCCTGATTCTTTCCCTGAAGAATCTTGCTGTTTTGCCCACGTAAAATGCGGTGCATTCCTGGCATTGTGCAACATAAACAACATTCTTCGTATAAGTCATAGTGACAAACAATGGGAATGTAATGACAATTAGCCTAAATACTTCCCCCGTTGTTAATATATGTTTACATGTCAAACATCTCCCACACCTAAAGTCCCCATGCTTTGTATCAATACTGTGATTGTTGAGCTCATCATTCTTGTATAACAATTCTTTAAACGATCAATCCCTTCGAAAAACAAACCTAGGTATCCCCCCCTATTTTGTGATCCACTTGCTTATCTGATCGTAAAAAACCCCAGTTTTTCTTAATCATATCAATGAACCATTCTACATCATAATTATACGTGGTGATGAATATCAATTTCATACCATCTTGTTTACTGATTCTACTCAAACCACCATGAGTATCTGTACTGTTATTCATCTTAATAATGGCATGATAAAAAACATTAAATCTTTTAACAACTATTTTATTCTTAACATTACATAAATCCTCTGGGTAACATCGTTTTCTAAACATACTTGTCATAAATTCCAGTTCCTTTAAAAAGGCATCATCTTCACTCACCATCCTGGCTTCTCTAACCATTTGACCTTTAATGATCCCTCTGTTTTGATGGTGAGGATGCCAACTATTATAGTCCAAATATGAATTAGAAAAGGTACATTTTCTAAAAATATCAGATCTAATACATTTGTTAACTCGATCAATAGTTAGTAGTACATCCAAATAAGAGATAGTTTCAGTACTGAATTAAGTGAATTTCAATAATTCAACTGTACTATTAATATAATCTATGAACTCCAAGTGCCTCAACACTACCATCCCATGCGATGAAAATATCATCCAAATAACGCGTATATTGCTTGATACATCTGTAATATTTTGTTTTAAAGACAAATTCCTGTTCCCAAAACACCATTACATAATTAGCATAAATGGGGGCACAAGCTGCCCCCATAGCCACTCCTGTGGACTGTTTAAAAAATTGTCCCTCAAAATATATAAAATTATTACATAGGGTGATTTTCATAAGCAATAATATATGTATTGATTTCATCTTGATCATACTTTCCAGCTTTGACTAATTGCGTTTCCAACCAAACCAGACCCGTATTATGAGGAATAACTGTGAATAAATTAAAGAATAAATTAAAAGAAGTAAGACATGTTTCATTAGTAAGTTTTTAGATCATGAATTCAAGAAGGGTTTGACTGCCTTTGATTACATATCAAGGGACTCTTGGAATTTTTTAGAAAAATTAAGTAATTTGAGTATCACCGATAATCTCATTTTTCTCACTATTGATGTTTGTAATTTATTTACAGTTATTCCTCATAATACGGGTCTGGTTTGGTTGGAAACGCAATTAGTCAAAACTGGAAAGTATGATCAAGATGAAATCAATACATATATTATGCTTATGGAAATCGTGCTACGTAATAATTTTATATATTTTGAGGGACAACTTTTTAAACAGTCCACAGGCGTGGCTATGGGGGCAGCTTGTGCCCCCATTTATGCTAATTATGTAATGGCGTTTTGGGAACAGGAATTTGTCTTTAAAACAAAATATTACAGATGTATCAAGCAATATATGCGTTATTTGGATATTTTCATCGCATGGGATGGTAGTGTTGAGGCACTTGAAGAGTTCATAGATTATATTAATAGTACAGTTGAATTTTTGAAATTCACTTAATTCAGTACTGAAACTATTTCTTATTTGGATGTACTATTAACTATTGATCGAGTTAACAAATGTATTAGATCTGATATTTTTAGAAAAAGTACCTTTTCTAATTCATATTTGGACTATAATAGTTGGTATCCTCACCATCAAAAAAAAGGGATCATAAAAGGTCAAATGGTTAGAGCAGCCAGGATGGTGAGTGAAGATGAAGCCTTTTTAAAGGAACTGGAATTTATGACAAATATTTTTAGAAAACGAGGTTACCCAGAGGATTTATGTAATAATGTCAAGAATGAAATAGTTGTTAAATGATTTAATGTTTTTTATCAAGCCATTATTAAGATGAATAATAGTACAGATACTCATGGTGGTTTGAGTAGAATCAGTAAACAAGATGGTAGTATGAAATTGATACTCATCACCACGTATAATTATGATGTAGAATGGTTCATTGATATTAAGAAAAACTGTTTTTTTTTACAATTAGATAAGCAAGTGGATCACAAAATAGGGGGGATACCTAAGTTTGTTTTTCGAAGGGATCAGTCGTTTAAAGAATTGTTATATAAGAATGGTGAGCTCAACAATCATAGTATTGATAAAAAGCATGGGAACTTTAGGTGTGGGAGATGTTTGACATGTAAACATATATTAACAACGGGGGGAAAGTATTAAGGTTAATTGTCATTACATTCCCATTGTTGGTCACTATGATTGTTATACGAAGAATGTTGTTTATGTTGCACAATGCCAGGAATGCACCGCATTTTATGTGGGCAAAACAGCAAGATTCTTCAGGGAAAGAATCGGGGAACATATACTGGATATCAAAAATGGTAAGGTCACCAATGCTCTAGCGAGACATGTTCAGGCTTTCCCTGGACATTTGTTTACATTTTGTGTAATTCAACATCTAAAGAAAGATGTGCAAGGGAAAATATTGGACATCCATTTAGATATATGTGGATTAAATTGGCAAATACGCTTGGATACCCTTTATTTTCCAGGTATAAATGAAGAACATCAGCTTAGTACCTATTCTTAAGTTGACATATTTTGGGTTTACTTAGTAACCTTCCCTGTGTTCCTTACATCATGATTTATTTGCTTTTTATTGTGTTTTTCTTCATGGCTTTTACTAAGCAAAAAGTTATTAGAGTTTTTTTGATGGTTTTTTTAAATCTTTTTTGTATGTATTACTTTATCATTTTATTCACATTCCTTATTCATAATTTTTTTGTCAGTTTGTAGATGACATTCACAATGTGTATATGTGGTTTTATTTTGAGGAGATGTATTATTTTAAACAATTCCTTTGGGGTGTTTTTTGTCTTTAACAATGCTGTTTAGTAATTGATTGCAGGTGTTAGTTTTAATTGATTTAATTGAAAGTGTATTTAAGTGGCTGTTAGATTTTGTTCATTGTTCTGAAGAAGTCTATATCATTGTAGACGAAACCTAGGTTAACAAGAGTGTTCGTTGTTCTAGTGTCTATGCCTGTGAAATTCCACTATTAAATATTTTGGATATCCGTATCTCCAGTTGTTAAAAACTAATAAGAAGGTCTAAACTGTCTCTACAATTCAGTATGGACCCTTTGTATTTATATACCCTTATTTAATTTGCAAGAAGTGTACTTGTATGGCAAGTGGAGTGTCAACTGGTATAAGAGGCACAGGTATAAAGCAGACACTGGGGGGGGGGGCAGAGACGGGCACGCAAATTGTTGGAGCTTCTGGGGGAAAAATGACATTTGGCGAGAAAGAATGGATAAAATCATTGAAGACCCACCAAGGAAGGTGTTCATATAGATTATTTGAAAATAATTTTACTTTTTGCCTTCATGAGGAGTGTCTGTGTGATAAATTTGTTTTTCTATACTTCTTACCTAACATTTTTTCCCCTTAGGCAAACAGTCGTTTGGCAAAACGAGGAGGAAGAACCATGGCAATTACTCCACGTCATTACTTGGACTTCATCAATCATTATGCCAACCTTTTTAATGAAAAACGCAGTGAACTGGAGGAACAGCAGATGCATTTGAATGTTGGTCTGCGGAAGATCAAGGAAACTGTTGATCAGGTAACTGATCTCTAGTAGTGTTAGGTTTTTAACTGTTCAGTCTAGCAATTGTAAACTTTGTTCTTAGATGGTCAGTCACAAGAGTCTTCGTGTTAGTGAGTATAATTTCTGTTCTGTTCCTGTGCTGCTGTTGCCTTCAAGTATTCCCCTGCTTTTCTGCCAGTCTCGGTAAAGAAGCAGTCTGTAAAACTGTGAACTCTGTCCTTCATTTTTTTTCTCTCCAGTATATTTGTGTTTTATGAAGACTGACCTTGACTAGGTTTGCTTACTTCCTTGGTGTTTCCAAGCACATTTTTTACCTTTCCATTAAAAAAATAGTTTCTTATGACTTTTTTCTGGTGGTGGTGGGGATGGTGACGCAGCTGTGATTTCTCAGCCACATTTTAGAAGTACTTTTTTGGCAGAAGGTTATGTCAGTGTTTCTGCTGGCCAGTTAATTGCATTTCATTCACCAGGTTTAATCAAACCAAGTTTTATCATAGAGCATAAATGCTTTATGAGCATTTGCAGAACAGAACCAGTGGTTTGAAACCTGCTTTATAGACACTTCCTTCACCCTTTAGGCATACTTAGAAGCACTACAGGAAGAATCAGGCCAGGGAATGGAGTAACTCCCATTTGCGAGCCGTTCACTTTGTATATGATTTATAGTAGACAGATTTGACAAATCTCTTAATTGGCTTGTTGATCGGTTTCCTACTGAACTTGCTCCCTTTTGACAGATGGTGCTTGTCCAACAGTTATAAAAATATCTTTGGCTCTTTGCAAGGTTGTGGTGCTTTTATTGTATGGCTACTCTCTACTGTAGTGAGACGTCTACCGCTCTGCAAGTATGAGCTTGGCAGAGGAGGATTTCTTCAGTAAAGTCTTTAGTGCAGTCTTCAATAACTACGTTTTTAAGGAATTTGTCAAAGCTTCAGTTATAATGTTATCCTAGACTATAGTACCCTCAGCCACATCGGTGGTACTGATGTGGTGAGCATGAGAAAGAAAGATATGGTATGGTGCAATATTTGAGTGTTAACTGTGCTTTGTATTTACTTCGGAATGAATATCATTAATGTTATCTTTACTGTGGAGCTCTTCTCCACTGACTAATTTTATGTAATGTTACCTTCTTGTTTGTTGCTTCCCATATGCTATTGTAATCTGAGTGTTACGTTTGTTTTGTATTTACTTCTGAATGAATACCATTAATGCTGTTTTTATTGTGGAACTTTTCTCCCTGTATCTCCACTGAAAACTGGCTCTGAATGGCCCAGTGGACTTTCCCAGTAAACAAAGTGTAAGTAAATGAATACAAATTTATGGAAAGGAGAAAGCCAAACTAATTAAATACAAAAAAAGCAGTTGCAAAGACTTTTGAAGAGAAATACAGGCAAAGGCACCCAGGTATGGAACATGTCACAATACAGAAAAGAAAACAAAGGGGGATATGTAGAAAATAGTATTAGTAAGGTAGAAGTTTAAACAGATAGAAAGTGAAGTTATGGATTATCTGCAAAGTGAAATTATGGATTATCTGCAAAGTGAAGGATTTAGTGGCAAATCCAACACAGGAAGTATTGCAGCATGGTGGAATTACAGATCCCAGGATGAAGGAGCAACAGATAGAGCAGGAAACATCTGAAGAAGATTTTCAACATGATGCTCTGGAACCTTCTGTAGGAAACAGTACTAAAATCCAATTGAAGTTGCCCAGCAAAGGAAGGGGCAGGAAACAGCAGCAGCTCTGATAGAGGTAACGAGGTGGGTTGTGGGACCAATGGGCTCCCATATGAAGGAGCAGTAGATGCAGAGTGCATCTGACGAGGATATGCCACAGGAAGGTTTTCTGGTACTTTATATAGATTACTTGTAGGAAAAGGAGAAAGATAGTGCTCTCAATCCAGAAGAACATTATTTAAGAAAAGACCTGATGATCTTCGTGTTTCACTGTTGCAGTCATTACTTTTGGGTTATCTGCTTGCAGTAGCCCTCAGTCTGCCTGATTAACAAAGTCTTGGGTCCTGTGTCAGATGCTGTCCCTTCTTCCATGATGTCAGGTCATCAGGGGTATAAAACATGCAGCCAATGCCATTACATCGGTCTTTCTTGCCATGCAGTGCCTGAAGCAGAAGCAGTTCGCAAGTGCCAGTCGGCCAACTCCTGAAATTTTCGTTTTCGAGTTTCAGAACCGAAGTCTTCAACTAAAGCTAAGTACCCCGTTGGGGAAACTTTTTCTTGCTCCTTACCAATGTCAGTAAAAGTTAATAATTGCATTACTTGTGGAAGGCAAATACCTCACAAAGATTTTCATTCGTACTGTATTCCTTGCCTATGCCCTGACCACGACGTACCTTGCTGTGTCAGTTTTGTGCTAGATTTAACCAACACACTATTAAGCGTCTGTATATTTTTGCTTCAAAATATTTTGGATCCAGATTTAATTACCCTGAAATGTCGTCGGTTAGCAATCAGACTACTGGAGTTCACAAAAAACGCAAAGAAAAAGACAGACTTTCGAGGTCCAAAACCGACAATGAAGCTTCTCCTAAGCCAGTTCGCTGGTACTCCGTGAGGTGCTTTCACAGCCCCTGATACCTGCTACTTTTGAGTTACAGGCCTCTACCAAGACCCAAGCGGAGTCCGGTATGCCACGAGATTCTCAAAATCTTGAACCCGCGGATGTCTCTCCCTTGGATGGGTCCAGAGCCGCTGAGCAGGCACCGGCTTTTGATGGTGTTTTCAAGCCTCAACATTTTTACATAAAACCGCCAACTTCAAAAACAAGATCAAAAACAGTTTCTAAGTCTAAAAAACCGATGCATGAACCACGTGCTCAGGCCCCTATGCCTAAAAAACAGATGATCAAAATGGCTGAAGACTTAATTACCTTGATCAGGGGTTCCCAACCACCCTCTCCCCGCTAAGAGGCCTAGACAAGACACCGATTATGAATCTTCAGATCAGGTTTCCATTTCTTCTGATTCCTGTTCTGATCAGGAATTTTCTATTCCTCCCTATGAGGATTCAGATGCAGATGAATTCATCCCATCTGCATCTTCTCCTGAGGATTATTCTTTTGGTGAAACCTTTCATACTTTAAGGGAACATTTTCATTGGGAGAGTCAGGATTTCTTTGAATCAAAAAAAAGGCTTGGGGATTTCCTTCTTCCTCAGCATAGTCCTTTGGCTATACCTCCTGTATTAGACATTGTTGATGTGTTTTCAGAATCAAGCATGGCTCCTGATTCCCTACCTCTGGCTCCTAGTAAGCTAGACAGATACTGCAGGGTTCCTGACTCCCACAAATTTCTATTCAAAAATCCTGCTGCTGATCCTGAGACTATATCTCAGGGTCCCAAAGGTGTAAAAGCCTGTACAGCCGAAAATCCTACCCCCTCTGATAGAGATTCCAGGGCGTTGGATAGATGGGAAAGAAGGTTTATACGTCTGCAACCTTGGCAATTAGGGCCTTAAACTGCCTGTTTCATATGCTTAGGGGGACCACCTGACGGGGAGATGCATTCAGGGCATATGGATCCCAAAACACATACATCTGCATATCGACCAGAAAGAGATGCTAGCGGTTCTGACAGCCTTCAAGGACTTAGTTCATCCAGGTCAACTACTGATAAAGACTGACAGCACCAAGGTTATGTGGTACACAAACAATCAGGGGGTACACATTCCTACCCCCTTTGCAGGCTACCCATGGCATTGTGGATCACAGCCTTGACTTACTGAGTACATCTTCAAGCTCAGTTCCTGCCAGGAAAACAAAATACTCTGGCAGATGACCTAAGCAAAAATCTTATGGACCTGCACGAGTTGAAACTGGATCCACAAATCTTCAGCATGGTAACACAGAAATGGGGGAGCCCAGACATAGATCTGTTTGCCTCTCCCCAAAATTATCAGCTGAACAAATTCTGCAGAAGGACTTATCACAGACAAGCATGGAAAGTGGATGCCCTATTCTTCGGTTGGAAAAACCTATCAGTCTATGCCTTTCCCCCACTGCCTCTTCTCTCCAAGGTCTTACTAAAGGTCAGAAAGGAAAAAACAAAAAATGAACCTAATTGCTCCAGACTGGCCTCGCCCGCACTAGTACCCAATCCTAAGGAATATGTCTCAACTTCCTCCTTGGTACTTGCCTCAAATACCACATCTACTGTCTCAGCAGAACAACCCAATTCTGCAACCCAGCTCCAAACTCTGAACCTTGCAGCATGGCTGATCATTTAATTATTCAAACTCTCTCAGTAAATCTGTGATGGATGTCATTTTGGAAGCTAGAAGGCCTACTACTAGGAAATCTTATGCTGATAAATGGAATAGATTCTGTGTTGGAACCAAGCGCAATGAACAGACACAGCAAAACCAAATATTCCTCAGATTTTACATTACTTGACTGAGATGTTTGACAAGGGCCTATCTTTTTCTTCAATAAAAATCCATGTCTCTGCCATCTCAGCTCATTACAACACTGAGCCTCCCATCTTTTCTCAACCTCTGCTAAAACAGTATCTTAGAGGGGCCAACAATTTAATGCCTCCCAGATCATCACCAATTCCTGCATGGGACCTCAATTTTGTGCTGAAAAAACTCACCCTGCCTCCTTTTGAACCCGCACCTACTGCGGATATAACATTTTTATCTTGGAAAACTGCTTTCCTTTTGGCAATCACTTCAGCAAGAATGGTTTCAGAACTACAGGCTCTCATGGCTGTAGAGCCTTTTATTACATTTTGCCCGGACAGGGTGTCAATGACCAATCCCTCCTTTATGCCTAAGGTGGTATCCAGTGTGGCTCCTAACCAAACTATTCACCTGCCAACATTTTACCCAAATCCGCAGAATAAGGGGGAGCGGATTCTGCATTCATTGGACGTACACAGACAACTAAGATTCTACCTAAACAGGACCAAATCTCTAAGAAAGTCTGAGCAACTACTGGTGGAATTTGCTTCAAGATCAGAGGGGAAGGCTATATCAAAGCAGACTATTTCTAAGTGGATAAGCCACTGCATTCGTTTCTGTTACTTGCACCATGGTAAATCTGTGCCCAAGGGAATCAGGTCACATGGTAAACCGGTGCCCAAGGGAATTAGGTCACATTCCACCAGGGCTGCCTCTACCTCAGCAGCCTTTCTCAGAGGAGTTCCAACCAAAGACATTCTAGAAGCTGCTACTTGGAGCTCTGTGCATACCTTCACAAAGCATCATCATTTGCCTCTCTTCTCCAAATCCAGGGCAGGCTTTGCCACTGCAGTTCTGCAGGGCCTTATAGCAGCTCCTAATGCTATTTAGTTCGATCCTCCCATCCGTAGCTTTGGGATTCTACCCAAATGTAATGACTGCAACAGTGAAACACGAAGAACATAGTACAGTTGTGTACACTTACCATAAATGTAGCTGTTAGAGTGTATTCACTCTTGCAGTCCAGGTTACCCACCGCCATCCCCCTTTTCTATAACTTTTCTTTCCTTCACTATATTCTAAAGCCTTTGTGGTGTATTTGCTTTTAGATGAAGGTAAAGTTTATGTTGCTAAAAGTGCATTTACATATATTGCTGTTTGTTATTTGTATATATATATTTGCTCCCCTTTTGGGGAGGCACCTGACATCTTGGGCAGGAAAAACTGAATAAAATGGCGTCTGCTGCATGTTTTATACCCCTGACGACCTGATGTCATGGAAGAGGAAACAGCAACCGACGTAGGACCCAAGTCTTTGTTATTCAGGCAGACTGAGGGCAACCTGCCAGCAGATTACCCAAATGTAATGACTGCAACAGTGAATACACTCGAACATCTACATTTATGGTAAGTGTACACAACTGTACTTTTGTCATCTAGGAATGAAGTCCAAGCTATAAATCAGTCTGCTCTTCCTGTTTTAACTTGCAGATCTGATGGCCATTTTCATACGATTCTACCTTTTGGTTGTCTGATCCTACCAGGTCTGACCTCGGCACCTTTTTATGAAGCTGAAGCTGTGGATTTAGAGCTCTGACTCCTCTCCTAATTACCTCCATTCTACCTAAGTACCCAAGATCTTGTTTGCCGCCTGATCATATCAGACACGTTTCCTTTGGCTCTCTTCTCAAGCGAAATAAGTGTGTTTTATCAAACTTAAATTATTCTTCCTTTTCCTCCCACTTGTTTCCTTCCCCATCTAAAATGTAAATAATCCATCTTTAATTAGATATGTATTTTGATTGTAGATACAGTATTATTCAAACGTCTATACATTTTGGACTTGAGTATTGCACATTATTGACTTGTCTGTGTTATGTGCTTTATTACAGTGTGATCTCTTTAGATAGTTTAAAAAATTTTTAGAAAGTAGTTTATTCAACTGTGTAGTAGATGGTTTAATTTGTTCATTATTTTATTTATTTTGCATTGGTTAACTGCGAAAGTCTGACTTGAAACGTAGCCAATTTTCAGCAGAGGTCCGGGGAGAAATGCTCCAGATGCATGTCTTTGAACCTTTCTTGTGCCAACTGATTGAGAGGTGTGCCTGGAGTATACTCTACATTCGAGTTTCCAGTCTGAAATGGTCTAGTCTCCTGGATTCCGCAGATACAAGCTTGTAGGAAACAAACTTGTAAACAGAAACCTCTCCACTATTCCCCGGAGTTTGTCACAGAAGACGTAGATTTGGATGAAGTTGAAGGTTCCCCAAAATTCCCTTGGAGGACATCACCTTTCGTAATTATCCTAGAATTGATGAAACAAAGAAGGGGTTGGTCCACCAGCAATCCTTCACCAGAAGAATCTGTGTACCTTGAGTCCTTTGTGCTGGCTTATCTGCATCTTGGGTGGTACCACCTGGAGATGCTCTTATAAATTCGGTGGATCAGCAGTTGTGGAAGAATGTAGTGGAACCCATCCCCCCCAAAAAAAAAAAAACTGATAGGATTTTGTTATCCCCAAAAGTTAAGACATTAAAGTAATCCACCAGTAAAATGCCACTAAAAAGGAACTATCCAAGGAGGGTTCTTCTGTTCAGCCCCCTAAGAGGGAGTTGAGGGCATTGGACAGATTTGAGAAATGGACATATGCTTCAGCAACCTTCACACTCAGGGCACTGAGCTTTCTTGCTCATGTGATGTGTTTTCAAAGGGACTTGACCAAGGAGCTTACCAAGTCCCTCTTGGATAACTTGCTGGTAAATATTCAGTAAACGATCATTTCCCAACTGTCTACCCTGTGATCTGTCTAATGTGTCCATTTTTCTGGTCTCCAGTGCAGCTAATGGCAGAGCTAGGCAACTGGCACCTACATAACTATGTGCCAGCATGTTGGACGCATCTTTGCAACTTCGCAAAGGGCTTAAAGATATCCATCAGTGCACCTTTGATTTGACACTTTTGGCCCAAAATCAAAGAAACACCCCAAGTGAAGAATACTGTAAAATCCTATCTGCTGTTGGGAACTGCTTCTCCACCCCATAAATCACCTTTGGTGGGAACCAAAGGGGGGTGGTAAGCAGTGGCTCAGAAAATCACATGGTTATCACCGGGACACTCATGGAGCTAGAGCTAGCCCCCCCCCCCAAGAGCAGAAGGGGGATAATTCAAATGGACATCACCCTAGGGACAGCGGAGGACCACTCAACCAGGATTTTTGCAGTCATTTTACCTAGAAGCCCTATCGGTACTGCTGGGGAGTTATCCAACTGCCACACTCTGAAGGCAGTTATGGGGCACTTATCCTTGCACTCAAGACAGCAAGACATCACAACAGATTCTTGGCTGCAAAGGATAATCACCAGAGGCTATTCCATTCCCTTTTCATATTCTCCAAAGAGAGCAAGAGATTCCTGATGCTCCACCCAGCCAGTCTGATTCTTCAGCAACAAAAATATTCAAGTTGCTAGAAAAGACCAATTATAAACTGGAGTCTAGTCCAGGTTATTTTTAGTCTCAAAGAAGACTGGGGACCTCAGGCCTATTTTGGACTCAAGTTATCTCAGCCAGTTCATAAGACAGAATTCTGGGTGATCATAGTGCAGTCCCATATTGCCCCTTTTGAGGAAGGATGATTGGATGTGCTGTGTGGATCTCCAGTACTCTGTCACATAAAAATAGACACTCAATTCAGGAGATTTCTCAGTTTCCAGCCAGGAACAATTCATTTTCAGTTCAGTGTAGTGCCATTAGGTCTCACCACAAACCCTCCAGTTCACAAATATTATGGCAGTAGTAGCAACTCCCCTCCAGCTACAAGGGATCCTTGTGTTCCTGTACCTAGATGATTAGCCCCTTACCGCTGCTTCCAAGGATGATCTGGTTTAGCATCATGATCTCTTGCCCCATCTTGTACAGAGACTGGGAATTAATGAATCAGTCCTAAAGCCAGCTGTCCCCCACCCAGCAGATAGGTTATTGGATGTCACCTCAACAACGCAGTCCTTCAAAATGCCCAGCTCCCAGACACCAGAGTGCTTTCTCTTTAAGTAGTAGCCACCCAGGTCATTCAGCATCCTTTTGCTCAGGCAAGATTAATACTTGTTTGCTAGGTTTGATGGCCTCCATGATTATATTACTTCTCCTCCAGTGGACCCTCTCAGTTCAGTGGTCACAAAGTGTTTACCATCTTTATAACAGGGTTTGCCTCATGCAGGTTGGCAGAAACCATGTCAAGTTGTCAGTCTTGTCAATGACAGAACGACAAACCTTTTGTCCAACTCCATTGGCCACAGTAACCACGAGTGCTTCCCTTCTGGGCTGGGGGGGGGCATTTCGAAGACGAGCTCAAGGAGCTTGGTTTCGCCTAAATGGCAACCTTCACATCATTGTCTTTGAGAGGAGGGCAGTCCTCCTAGAATTGCAGGCATTCCAGGACTGACTCCCCAGAGGGTGTGATTTCCATCCAGACAATCAATGGTAGTCTGGTAAATCAACAGACAAAGGGGATCCTACTCGTATCCTTTTTGCCAGGAAGCCATGAGAGTGTTGCAGTGGCCGATGTTTTACCATAGTTTTCTGATGGGTCTATATTAGAACATCGAACTGGCGAAATATCGAACTACCTAAACACTGAAAATGCCAGACCTTGAACTCGCTATTGTGGGGGGCTGCCCCCGCACCCCCCCCCCGACTAAATATATATTAACTCAGAGATCGCACTACAGTGAGGAAAGGGTAAATATTCCGATCTTCACTGTACTGCGATCTCATAAAAAGCATATTGAGGTCCAGGATTTTCGACCTTCAGGCCGTTCGATATTTACACTTTTCAGTGTAATAGGAACCCTTTTCGGATAGTAGTGCACATCCCAAGGATATCAAATGTATTAGCTGATAAGTTGAATAGTGCGATACTTGTATCTCACAAGTGATCTGTCAATCAGACAGTGGCAACTCAGGTTTTCAGATGATGTAAGCAATCTTTCTGTGATCTGTTCACCTCGTACCTAAACAAGTGCAGCAGTTACTTTGCCTCATTCCCTTCACAGGGACCGTCACCAAGGGGTACTGTAGTTCACAATTGGGCCTCATGTCTTCTCTACACTTTTTCCCCAGTACTTTTAATGACTAAATTCATTCAGAGGATACAAGACCACAATGAACCTCATTTCCTCCTTTTGGCCCCGGGAGTTTCTTCCCCATCTGTGACTTTATTTGCTACATCCTCTATGGGTCTTGGTTCTAATGACAGACCTTCTGAGTTACCCCTTCAGGTTGTCCTACTAGATCTAAAAGCTCTGAAATTAACTACATGGTTTCTCCAATTCTAACAGTTGGCAGAGATGCTAGGCTAGCTTATTCAGTGGTCCACATTATTTCAGCTTCTCAAAAACAGTCCACCAAAAAGATATATTAAAGCAAGTGGAAAAATGTTCTGTTTGGGCATCATAGGGATTAGGCCCTTTCTCAACACCTCTTCATTCGATTTTGGATTTTTTTTTCTGAACTTTTTCAGAAAGGGTCCAGTTTCTTGACTGTCAAAGTGCAGATAGGTGCTATCTCAAATTTTCATGTAGGATGTAATGCAACACTTCCTTAGCCTCTTATAAAAATTCTAAAGCTTTCCTTAAGGGCATCTCTTTACTCAGACCCCCAATTAGGGACCCAGTTTCTCTGTGGAATATGACTATATTACTTTAAGCTTTGACCAAAGCATCTCTGCTAGACACATTTCTGAGTGACAGGCAGTGTCTTGCAAACCACCATATCTGACTTTTCATAAAAACAAAGTGGCTTTGCGAACAAATTCATCCTTTCTGCCAAAGTTGATATCGAAAGCAAATCCTAAATCAGTCAGTTGATTGTTATTATCAGTCTTTCTTTCCCCAGATTCTCAAAGAACTTCCACTGAGTGACCTCCCAAATCTCTTGCATCAGAGGCACATGGAATATATGCAAATGATCCTTATGAACATCAGGTGTTTCAACTAATTGGTGATTCTGAATGCCCATGGCTTGTTTCGTCGTTTTAATGGATAATTTCAGGCCAATAAAGCCAAACCCCACTAGCTGTGGATATGCATATTTCGGCTTTATGACCTCATCGGCACAGCACAAGCAAAGTGTTTGACTAAGCATTAGAAACACAGGGCTGTTATACCCAGCTGATGTCCATTATCATTAGGGGTCACTGCTTAGTCAAACTTTGTGTACTTAGCATAACAATAGATCTGTGTTCTCATTTTCATCCAGTTCAACACCCCTCCCATCTTCCTCCTTTCCAGTATTGTCATTGACAGCTTTTGATGACTGGATACATCTCATCTGAAAACCCTGTTGGTGAACCTTCTTGTGATGTCCCCTAGCATTATATATTCTTTTATGTTAACTCTAGATAATAGCTTGTGATAAATCGGCAAACTATATCTAAAGTACTTGGGTGGACTGGAGGAAATTCTGGGTAGGGGAAGAGTTGAGTCCTAAACCCACAACTTCATAAAAGGCACAGAGGTCCGATCCAACAATCCATTAGTTGAATTAGATGTAAATGAGACAACACGGATTTGTCATTATGGTAAAAACATAACTTTCATTTTTTGGTGATATGACTGGAGATGGAAAAAACTTTTATACTTACTAAATCAGCGTTTACCAAGATTATATGATGTTTACTCTGGAGAGAGATATGGGATGTAATGGGATCCTATCTCGCCTACATTCATGACAGATGGGTTCGGAGCCGATCCATCGGCTCCGACTCGGCAACTTATATACTAGCACGAAGTCTCTCATTGGCTGGGCTATACCCTATCCCAGGATGCACTACACCTGCTTCCCCAGATCTCGTTTGCCGCTTTACTAGCTGGACGTGGTCTCGACTTGGCTGGAGCTAAGTGATTTATCTTTACCTTTATTGGTCTTTGACCTTGGGGTTTCTTGTCAGATATTAACCAAACAGCTGTTTTAACAGCTTCTTTATCCTATTTTTGAAAGTTTGAGTGCTAAGTGTTGTCTGGTACTTGTTCTTTTTGTTGTCGGGCAAGGCCCGTTTAAGTTAGAGGGCCCTTGCCCTATCCTAGTGTAGTTTTAGTTAAAAGGCTTTTTGCTACTATTAATTTAATTCCTTTGTGTTTTTGTACCTCGGGCCAAGCCCGTTTAAATTAGAGGGCTTTGGCCTTGGTATTTTTGTCAGTTGTTTGTGAGGTAAATTCTACTGTGTCTCGCGCTTTTCAGTTGGTGCTATTTTTCTTATAGTGCTTATTTTGTGGTGAACTCTATTTCTTTAGCTACCTGTATTATGTCTAAAGAACAGAAGTCAGGGTTTAAAAAATGCACTCGGTGCAGTTATAAAATGTCCATAACAGACAGCCATTCTATTTGTGTTTATTGTTTGGGGCCAAAACATTTACAAGAGACTTGTAGCGTATGTCATGCCTTTTCTGCTAGAGTTCTTCAAGAGCGTAAGAACAAGCTCATTTTAAAAGGGCTTATTAAACCCTCCTTTGAGGAAGCTTTGAATCCTCCTGTTGCTTCCAAAGAAAAGATCGTCTGCTCCGACAAGTCCGTCGGAGCCGACTTCTAAAAGAAAAGTTGACCTCTTCTTCCTCGGCTCCACTGACTTCGGGCCGAGTGTCGAAGAGTCTGCCTCGATACCTTCTACTCGGTTCCATTGTCTTCGGAGCCGCAAGTTGGAGTATCGAGAGGTGAATCACCTCCATCGGCTCCAATGGCTTCGGGCCGGTGGAAGTGTGCAGCTCAGACTCTTCCCCTCGGCTCGAAGAAAAGGCTTCTTGGCCGATAGTGATCCATGAGTTGGTGGAGTCGGCCGACAGTATTGGAGCCAAGCTTCTCCCTCGGAGCCGAGAGGAAAGTCTTCTCGAGTGTCTACCTCCTCTAAATCCTCGAGACTATCGGATTCGGACCTGGATAGGGTTTTACAGAGGCTCTTCCAATCTCCAGTATTTGCTAAAATGGTCTCGGCTCCAGCACAGTTTGCTTCGAGCCGATCCCTCCTACACTCTTGATTCCTCCTCCAACCTCTTCTGAGTTGTTGGAGCCGGTGGTGGTGGAGCAATGTGGAGCCATACGGTCGGAGCAGAGACCCCTATCAGGCCTTTCGGCTCCGACCATGCTTCCTACCCTGTCCTCTGGTTCAGGGTTTGGCACTCGACCTCTACAGCCGGGCCGAGGGAATACTTTGGGATTAGGTGCTTGGTGCCTAGTCTTCCCCTCGGAGCATCGGCTGCTGGAATTCCCAGTGCCATCGTGGCCTCTAGACCAGTGACTTCCTTGGATTCTGGAGGTCCGGCCTTTGAGGCCATGAGGAGCGCGCTGGCCATGCCCTTGCCGGTTCAACTAGACTCTACCTCACCGTCCCTAGATTTGGAGACTGGTGCCTCTGTTGCGTTGCAGCCCCCCGGCAGCGGGGCTCCAGGGCCTGAGGATACCCCAATCGGGGGTTCCCTTCTTCCGGGTGGTCCGTCCGAAACCGCTTCGGACGAACCTCCACGGAAGAAATTGTGCAAGAGGAAGCACGTAGACTCCCAAGATGAGTCTATCACATCGGATACTGACCTCGATGACGCTGAAGGGTCCCCCAAATCATCTTCGGATGATATCTCCTTCTCAGATATCTTGGAGATTCTGAGACAGAGAGGTGACTGGCAAGCCAAAAACCCTTCAACTGAGGAGTCAGTCTTCCTCAAGGCCTTTGGAGCCCAGCCCTCCGCCTCCTGGGTGTCTCCACCCTTTGATGAACTCCTTGATGTGGTTTCTCGAAGGGTGTGGGAACACCCTGATTCCGTGGAACCGGTGCCTGCGAGGCCTAACAAATTCTTGTCAGCTCCCCCCCAGAAAGAATTTCTCACTAAGAGAGTACCGGTAGATGCTTTGGTGGTGGCTTCTGCCACACAGCAGGACGTGGCAGAGGCTTCGACGTCTATTCATCCTCCTAATAAGGATTCTAGGAGTATGGATAGGTGCAGGAAGCGTACCCTGTCCTCAGCGGCCTTTACCTTACGGTCGCTGAATTATTTATGTCATTTTACGAGGCTCCAAAGGGATCTTCTCAAAGAGCTAAATGACTCCTTGTTGGTAATCTACCTGAGCGCTGGCCTCGACTGTTGGCGCAGATGATTACTCTTTCTTCTATTGTTAACTCGTCCATGAGGCTCATCTCGTATGCGGCCGAGGGGTGAGTAGAGCAGGAACAGGCGTTGCCCTTAGGAGACAAGCCTGGTTACGCTTGTGTTCGTTCGGAGGCCTTCAAGTCTTCCTTCACGCCCCTTTGATGGGTCATCTTTGTTTGGACCCAAGGTGAAGGACACGCTAACTCGGTGCGAGCAGGAGGGCAAGACTTTGACTGCCGTTGGGGCCCGTTATTCCGCTCCTTCCAGGCCTTATCCCAAGGCTGGGAGAGGGGGGAAAATGTGGTTCAAAAAATCCCAAAAGTCTTTCTCTACTCCACCCAGTGATTCCCCTCCAGAGGCAGGGGGGATTTTGGAAGATGCCGCCCCAGAGGTGGCAGAGGCCCCCGTAACTCTGGAGACCGCGATTCCTTTCATGGTTCTTCATACAACCAGCGTTCCTGAGTGGTTGCCCGACTGTGCAACTCCGGAGCCAGTCATAGGGTCGCTTTGCGGCGCATCCACAAGCTTGGGAATCCATTACAAGCGATCAGTGGGTGCTTCGCATTATCACCGGAGGATATGTCATCCCTTTCAGCAAACCCCCCCTTTCTTTAAGGGAAATCCCGGACGTGCCACCCAGTCAGCGGGATCAGGCAGCATTAGAAATTTCAAAGCTGCTAGAAAAAAGAGCCATCCAGCCTGTCCCCACCGACCAGATCGGATCAGGAACTTACTCAAAATTATTTTTGGTGCCAAAAAAGACAGGGGACTTTAGGCCCATTTTGGACCTCAGTGCATTGAATCGTTTCGTCAAGAAGTCCAAATTCCGAATGGTCACTCTTCAATCTATTCTTCCTTTGCTGGAAAAAGATGCATGGATGTGCTCAGTAGATCTCCAGGACGCTTACTATCATATTCCCATAGCTCAAGAGTCCAGGAGACATTTACGCTTCCGCCTCGAGCCAGTCATTTCAATTCGAGCACTGCCCTTTGGTCTCACCACAGCCCCAGGGTGTTCACCAAGTGTCTGGCAGTGGTAACTGCTCACCTGAGAAGTCTGGGATTCCAGGTGTTTCCTTATCTAGACGACTGGCTCCTTACAGCCACCTCCGAGCATCTACTTCTTCAAGCTCAGAGCCACATTCACCTTGGGCCGTTTTTTGGGGATCACATTCAATTTGCAAAATCTGTACTACAGCCTTCTCAGCGTATTACTTTCATAGGCGAGACTTAGACACAAAAGAATGCGCCTTTTTGCCAGCAGCAAGAATTCAGATCTTACAAGATCAAATCAAATCCTGCCTTCACTTACAAAGAGCCCCGGCCCATCGGATTCTACAACTGTTGGGCTCGATGGCGTCGACTATACTTCTAGTTCCCTTGGCCAGACTTCACATGCGAATTCTACAATGGCTACTGTCGGTTCAATGGTCTTATCAGGAACTGCCCTTGAACCACTTAATCATAATAACGGAAAGTTGCCGTCGAGATCTGCGTTGGTGGCTTCTACAGTCAAATCTCGACCAAGGGCGATCATTTATTCCTCAATGTCCCATTGCCACTGTGACCTCAGACGCCTCCCAGGTAGGGTGGGGGGGTCATTACCTGGACAGGTCGGTCCAAGGCACATGGCAGATCCAGGAAACACATTTGCATATCAATGTCCTGGAGATGAGAGCGGTACTATTGGTACTCCAAGCTCTCCATCACGCTCTCCCGCAGGGCCCAATTGCGATCCTATCCGACAACATGTCGGTAGTATGGTACATAAACAGGCAAGGGGGTACCAGGTCTTACCCACTATGCAGAGAAGCCATGAGACTTTGGCACTGGGTGGTAACTACCAACCGCTTTCTAATGGCAACGCACATACCGGGGAAGTCCAATGTGATTGCGGACAGATTAAGCAGGACCATTCTCTTGCCCCACGAGTGGTCCCTCAATCAGAGTATAGCTGCAAAAATCTTCGACAGATGGGGTCTTCCTTGCTGCGATCTGTTTGCCAGCCCCCACAATGCGAAATGCACAGAGTTCTTCACACTGTTCCCTTCCCAGGGACAGATTCCCAGGGACGCTCTGACCCACAGTTGGCCCTCCGGTCTTCTCTACGCCTTCCCTCCGTTCCCCCTCCTACCGAGGGTGATACAGAAGGCCATTTACATGGAGAGCGAGATGATTCTGATTGCCCTGCACTGGCCTTGTCAAGTTTGGTTCCCTTTCCTACAGAGGCATGCGATAGAAGGTCCATGGTTTCTGGATCCGTGCCAGACCTGTTGACTCATCAGTCAGGACGGCTTCATCCGTCTCTCAGGTCCCTGAAGTTGGCAGCATGGTTACTCCACTTCCATCCTTAGTCCGAGATAATGCTCTCTCCGGATGTGGTCCACATTCTGTCTTCCCATAAACCTTCCACCATCAAACTTTATTCCAGTAAATGGAAATGGTTTGCCTTCTGGGCTCAAGAACGAGGTATTGATCCTCTCACTGCTCCAGTATCGGAGGTTCTGAATTTTCTGGCCTTCCTGTTTCAGTCGGGATCTTCAGTTTCTACCATTAAGGTTCAACTAGCGGCAATCTCTAATTTTCATGCTTCATTTGAACCTTCATTGATGTCTCACAAACTTTGTAAGGCGTTCCTTAAAGGGGCTTGGCTCCTTAGGCCCCTTTATCTCATCCTGTTCCTCCTTGGGATTTGAATATGGTTCTTGCTGCCCTAACTGCCCGTCCTTTCGAACCAGCTGCTACTTCTGATTTAAAATTTCTGTCTTGGAAAACAGCTTTTTAATAGCCATAACATCTGCTAGGCGAGTTTCAGCACCTCATGCTCTCTGTTCTGATCCTCCCTATTTGATTTTTCACAAACATAGAGTTTCATTGAAATTGAACCCTGCATTTATTCCAAAGGTGGCCTCTTCTTTCTGTTTGCAACAAACCATAGAACTCCCTGTGTTTTTCCCAGAATTTTCTAATAACGCAGAATATACTTTGCATCAATTGGACGTACATAGACAGTTACGTTTTATTTGGATAGAACCGCTCAAGCGAAAATCAAATCAATTGTTTGTCTCTTTTGCAGCGAACAAATTGGGTCAACCAGTATCAAAAGCCTCCATATCAAAATGGATTAAAGATTGTATCACTTTTGTTTATTCACAGGCCAAAAAAGATCTCCCTTTCCAGTCAAGGCTCATTCTACCAGGGCAATGGCTACTTGGTAGCTTTTCACTCCAAGTTATCCTTTGATGATATTTGTGCTGCGGCAACCTGGACTTCTCCGCACACTTTTATTTCTCATTACAAATTGGATGTGGTTTCTCGAGGCAGAGCTTCCTTTGGTTCCACGGTTCTCAGGAGTGTGTTCCAATGAGCCACCCGGGATGTAGGTGCTAGGACGCTGTCCCATCTGTCATGAATGTAGGCGAGATAGGATCCCATTACATCTTTTAGTTATGTACTTACCATAACTTTGGATGTATGGGATCCATCTCCCCTACATTCATAAGTACCCACCCTCCTTCCCCCTGCCTTTTGGATTTAGAGGAGCTGTAGTCACTTTTTTCTTGGCGTTCTTTCTTGAAGAACTTTAGTTGGTTATAGTGACTTATAGTGTCTCTGTGTTTACATGGGTGTATGAAAGCGAACAAACAAGATCTGGGGAAGCAGGTGTAGTGCATCCTGGGATAGGGTATAGCCCAGCCAATGAGAGACTTCGTGCTAGTATATAAGTTGCCGAGTCGGAGCCGATGGATCGGCTCCGAACCCATCTGTCATGAATGTAGGCGAGATGGATCCCATACATCCAAAGTTATGGTAAGTACATAACTAAAAGTTTCCTCGAAATGGATTACATGTACAGATATGCAGTCCTGTAACTGCATACATATCTGCTAACTTCAGATAAAAACAAAATGAAAGATGTTATGTAGTCCTATCTCACCTACATTCTTCACCTGTGGGTTCAGAGCTGAATATCTGCTCCGACTCTGCCTATTTACTAGCTCGAAAGTCTTTGGCTAGGCTAAGATGGTATCCCACAATACACTGCTCCACATCCCCAGATCTCATTTACCACTTGTAGAGCTCGGACGTGGTCTCGACTTGGCTGTGGCTAAGTATTGCTAAAACCTTTTTCCTGTGAAAAATGTTGCTGATTGTTATCCAACCTAGAGCTTTTTCATAGCTATTGTTGCTGTGTTAGTGTTTTGTGAGTTGTGGTATCCCTAACTTCCCTCTGGCTAGGCCAGTTTCAGTTAGAGGACCTAGTCCTCCATTGTAGTGTTTGTCTGGCTGTTGTTTTGGTGCCGTTGTAGATTAAGTGGAGAACCATTTTAGTTAGAGGTTCTGCCCTGTGCCTTGATTGTTTGTTGTACTTGTGTTGACTCTCTGTCTCTGTGTTAGCGGTTTCCCGCCTTTTGTCAGTAGCGGCTGCTACGGTTGTTGGCCTCAGAATGTCTAAGGAGCAGAAAGAGCATAAGCCCTCGGGCTTTAAAAAGTGTATGAAGTGTGCTTATAAGATGTCCATCACAGATGGACACACTGTCTGTGTTTACTGTCTTGGAGCCATCCACCTACAGGAGTCGTGCAGTTTCTGTCACGCCTTTAGTCCTCGGGTGCTCCAAGAGAGGAAAAACAAATTAATCCTAAAGGGACTGCTAAAACCGTCCTTTGAGGAGGATTTAGGTTCGGCTCCCAGCTCCCAGTCGAAGTCTAAATCCTCAAAATCCAAGAAAAGGTCTCCGGCTCCATCTGTTGCTTCGGAGCCACCTTCTAAAATCACTATTGTTTAGTCTGCTTCCTCGGCTCCACCGTCATTGGGGCCGCAGGAGGTAGCTGTGTCTAGTGAGTCTGCGTCCGCTCCAATCGTACTGGAACCAATTCGGAGCCGGTCGCCAAGCTTGAGGCAGTGTTCTCCAGATAGGAGGTCAAGGTCTCCATCCATCTCCTCCAAGTCCTCCAGGCTTTCCGATTTGGATGTAGATAGGGCGGTGCAGAGGCTCCTTCAGTCGCCGGTGTTGGCTAAACTTTTCTCGGCTCCTACCCAGTCAGCTCCAGAGCCAGTTCCTAAGGTTGTTTCTTCTATTCCTCCTCCGAGCGCATCCTTGTCGTCGGAGCCGGTAAGCTGTGCTCCAAGGGATGTTCCTGTGCCAGCTCCGATCCCCCAGCGGGGTTCATCAGTGCCCGTATCAGCTCTGACCTTGTCTGTTCTGTCCACAGGGTTCGAGACTCTGGTCTCCTTGGTCGGGCCCGAGGGGGATGCCTCGGAACACCCTTCGGTGCCAAACCTCCCTC
The DNA here is from genome assembly GCF_019279795.1 of Protopterus annectens. NCBI lineage: Eukaryota > Metazoa > Chordata > Ceratodontiformes > Protopteridae > Protopterus > Protopterus annectens. The sequence continues at coordinate 872,635,512 of NC_056737.1, read as the reverse complement.
TCGGTGCCTCTGCTGCGGGGACACCGGTCCCGGTCATAGCCTTCGAGGGCGGTTGGTCCTCCAGTTCGAGAGGTCCTGCCTTCGAGGCTATGCGGAGCGCGCTTGCTAGGTCAGCTACTTCTCTCGGATCAGTTCTACCTTCCCTCACAACACCGGCGAGAGCTTCTGACGCCCACCTATCCTTGGACAGCAGAGCGCCAGGGCCTAGGGATACCCCCACGAGCGGTCCCCTTCTTTCTGAGGGGCCCTCAGAGCCTGTGCCTGAGGAACCCCCCAGAAAGAAATTGTGCAAGAGGAAGCACAGACTCCCAGGGCGAGTCCCTCACTTCCGATACTGACCTCGAGGAATCGGAGGGGTCCCCCAAGTCTTCCTCTGAGGACGTTTCGTTCTCCCGATATCCTGGAGATCCTGAAACAAAGAGGAGACTGGCCCTCCAAAACCCCCTCCAAGGAGTCTGTATTCCTTAAGGCGTTTGGTGCTCAGCTCTCCACCTCCTGGGTGTCTCCACCTTTCGACGAGCTCCTTGACCTTATTTGTCGAAGGGTGTGGGAGAGTCCTGACTCTGTGGAGCCTGTTCCTCGACGCCCCAATAAATTTTTGTCCGCTCCCCAAGGAAAATAATTTTTAACAGAGAGTCCCGGTAGATGCTATGGTGGTGGCGGCAGCCACCCAGAAGGAAGTTGCTGAGTCTTCCTCTTCGGTCCATCCTCCTAACAAGGAGTCTAGGACTATGGACCGGTACGCGAAGCGTACCCTGTCTTCAGCTACCTTTACCTTGCAGTCGCTGAATTATTTGTCTCATTTCATGCGGCTCCAGAGAGATCTCCTTAAGGAGTTAGGAGATACTCTAGCGGGTAACATACCTGAGGCGGTGGCCCAGACTGTCAGTGCTCAGCTCTCTACCCTCAACTCCATCGCTGACTTGTCCATGCGACTTATTTCGTACCAGGCCGAGGGAGTGAATAGGGCGGCTAGCTCAGGGGTGGCCCTCAGGAGGCAAGCCTGGCTATGCCTGTGTCACTTGGCAGAGGCCTTTAAGTCTTCCTTCACTGATGCCCCCTTTGATGGTTCCTTCTTGTTCGGGACCAAAGTGAAAGACACCCTCACCAAGTGCGAGCAAGAGGGAAAGACCTTGTCTGCCGTTGGAGTCCGTTTTTTCCCCTCCTGTCGAGACCTTATCCCAAGGCTCAGTGAGTTGGAAAGATGTGGTTCAAGAAATCACAAAGGCCTTTTCCTGCCACACCAGGTGAGACCCCCTCCCGAGGCAGGAGGAGGGGGGGGTCGTATTCAGGGAGACGTCACCCCAGAGGCAGAGGGGGGCCCCGCAATTCTGGCTACCGCAGTTCCTTTCATAGTTCCCCATACTCTCATTCCTGAGGGTGTGCCCGACTGTGCTTCTCTAGAGCCAGTCTGGGGTCGAATTTCCTGGTATCTGGAAGCCTGGGTCAACATCACCCAGGACCGATGGGTATTAGGGATAATCGCCGGAGGTTATACCATCCCATTCTACTCCGCACCCCCCTCCTGTCAAACGGATCCCAGAAGTTCCACCCAGTCAAAGGGATCAAGCAGCATCAGAGGTTTCTCAGCTGCTAGAAAAAGGAGTCATCCAACCAGTTCCCCCAGACCAGATCGGATTAGGGACTTAAGATTCTTTTTGGTGCCGAAAAGAACGGGGGACCTGAGACCCATTTTGGATCTTGGCCAGCTCAATCATTACGTACACAAGTCCAAATTCCGGATGGTCAGACTACAATCTATTCTCCCATTGTTGGGAAAAGAAGTATGGATGTGCTCTATCAACCTGAAGGATGCTTACTACCACATCAAAATGGACAGACAGATGTCATCTACGCTTCCGGCTGGGAGCCAGGCATTTCCAGTTTTGAGCCCTGCCCTTTGGTCTCACCACAGCCCCCAGGGTGTTCACCAAGTGCATGGCAGTGGTGACGGCTCACTTGAGACGTCAAGGATTCCAGGTGTTTCCGTACCTGGACAACTGGCTTCTCTCTGCCCCCACCAAGCATCTACTTCTTCAGAACAGAGATACTACCATCAATCTATGTCACCAGTTAGGCATTACAATAAACTGGAAAAAATCTGCCTTGCTACCCTCACAGCATGTTTCATTTATAGGAGCAGAGTTGGACACTATTTGATTGAGGGCATTCCTACCACTGGAGAGGATCACTGGGTTGCAACAACAGGTTCATACGATGATGCCTCTGAGATGTGTGAAGACCAGGCTAATTCTTCAATTACTGGGGACAATGGCGTCTACTGTCATGATGGTCCCATTAGCGAGGTTACATATGAGAATCCTGCAATGGCTCCTATTCGCCCAATGGTCCTTTCAAAGACTACCGCTATCCCATCCAATCTTAATCACAGGCAAATGCAAGCAGGACCTCAGTTGGTGGCTATGCACCAACAACTTAAATATAGGAAAACTGTTTGAACCACCCAACCCGGTAGCCACAGTGACCACGGACACCTCCCAGATAGGGTGGGGGGGACATTATCTCGGCAGGATGGTCCAAGGCACGTGGCAGGAGCACGAGATAGACTTGCACATAAATGTCCTGTGGATGAGGGCAGTGCTTTTTGCGTTGCAGGCGCTTCAGGATGTCCTCCCTCTAGGGACTATTGCAATACACTCAGACAACATGTCAGTAGTGTGGTATCTCAACAAGAGCAGGGGTTTAAAGAATGCGTGGCATTCGGCCACAAGCTCCCTTTTCAAGATGCTCATGACAGGTGCATGTCTTGTCTCAAGGCTGCTTAGTAACGTGGCTGTGCGCCATCTGCAAGGGCTTTGGCACTTGCACTTTTAGAGAGAAGGGCCAAGTTGGTACTTAAAAGGTCTGTTTCCAGCTGGAGGCAGTGACTCTTCTTCCAGCAAGTGTGACAGGCATGATTGGGGCATAAGAAGGACTCTAAAATCCCCAAATCTAAAGGCTGACTGAAAATAAAAGGCACCCTTCTCCTCTTGTCCTCTGGATCTAAAGGTCCCACGACCCTCTATTCCCCTGGTGGCTTTTGCACCATCATTGGCTGAGGCATCTTGGACCCGATCTGCTTCGGCACCAACTGCAGGGAAGGCATCTTCTCCCACTCTGGGAGTTCCCGAGTCCTTTCTTGTCAGTGGAGCTCCCATTAGCAGGACATGTTCTCCCATTCACCAGAGTCATCTCCATCTCAGCCCCAGTTCTAAGCTTCTCCAGTTTGGATCTGGTCTTGAGACTTCATTCAGAGGTCGAGCCTCCATTGGTGGCTTCTTCGACTCGGTCATCCTGTTCAGTCATTTAAGACCCACTGACTTGGACCAGCTGATACAGTCCTTCATACAAGCCCAAATGCAGTTACAGCTGATTGCTTCTAGTCTTTAACCTAAGGCTTCGACTCCCATCAAGCTGGTTTCTTATGTCAGACCTTATGGTTCCAAGGCCATCTGTGCTGGTTCTTTTCTTTCCTAGGGTTGGATCAGACAGCTTGACCAATCTTGGGTCTTATCCCAGCCTTTTTCCTCAACTCCAGCAGCTTCAAAGCCAAGTGGACCTCTGAGCAGAAATGTCGAGAGAAGTTTCCAGGTTTGATTTGACAATTCTGTTTTCAAGATCCTGCTTTGTGCCTCTGCTCTTAACAGCTCAGCTCCTGTTTCAGCATTGATGCAGTTTGGAGTGGCTCCAGAGTTGTTTGTGTCTTTTGGATCTCCAGCTCTAGGTCTGTGGGCTCTTGAGCAGCCATCTTCAGCCTCAGCGTTTGGCTTTGATGTTGTAGAGGGGATTTTCATCAGGAAAAGTAGTGGTCAGCTACAACCTGTTTCTCTCCATCTTCAGTGTCTGCTGACATGCATCAGTCTGCCCTAGGACAGGCCACCCTGGGTGGTTTCCAGTCCGCCCTACCTTCAGGACCCCCTGATTCTCCAGGGTGGGAAGTTTTGGGCAAGAGGTGGTGCAAGAGGAACCACCTGGATGGTTGTGAAGAATCCCTCACCAAGGATACTGACCTCTTGTAATGAAGAGGGGTCCCCTAATTACCCCAGTGATGACTCCTTTGGCAATCTTTTTATTGGAGCTACTTTGCTAGTGAGGAGGTTGGACTGCTGATGTCCCATTTCCAAAGGAGTCAGTTTCTGGTGGCTTTGGGGGGGCCCATCCATGTCCTGGTTGGGTCCCCCTCAATATGCACATATTGATCTGGTGTCCAGGATGGTGTGGAAGGAGCCAGATGTGGTGGAAGAGATTCCAAAGGAACTGGATAAGACACTTCCCAAGGACCAGCAACATTGCAGTAAGGGTCCTTCCATTCATGTAACTGTGGTGGCAGCAGCCACTAAGAGGGACATGTCGGAAGAGTCTTCGGCTGTCCATCCCCCAAATAGGGAGTCTTTGGTGTTGGAGAAGTGCTCCTACGCGACTGTCTTGCTCACTTGATGAGGCTTCATTGTGACATTGTTGGAAGTGTCAAGGGTAGTTAAGACACAGCAGACTCAAGTCTCAGAAGACTCATTTGTGCACCTTGCCGTCTTTGGCCAATGTGTCCATGCACCTGCTGTTTAACACTGCTCATTGCATGTCCCGAGCTGCCAGTGCTGGCATTGACATGCATTGCCATGCTTAGATGAGGTGGTGTAATTTTGCAGACTGCTTCAAAAGCATATATTAACACCCTTTTTGGCTCTTCCCTTTTTAGGCCTAAGGTTAAGGACGCTTTGACCAGAAATGAGCAGGACAAAAAGTTGCCGTCTACCATTAGAGTATTTTTCGGTGTCCCTCAACAAAATTCCCCTTATAAGGAGAACTGGGGATCAACATCTCTTTTTTTAGGAAAGCACAGCAGCCTTTTTAGGAAGCTTCTTCTGAAGGTTCCTCCCACGGGGGGGTAAACACAATGGGTGACACCCATGCGTCAGGTGCATTTTGTAGAACCAGGGCTTCCACTAAGTGTTCTGTAGGAAATTCTTTCATCGAGCCTGAGGAGTTAACAGATTGGCTGTGGAGACAGTGGGGAGTCATTTAGCTCTACACTCAGAAGCTTGGGAAGCCATCTCCTTGGATGCCTGGGTGTAGAGTCCTGTCCATAGGCTATACAGTTCTCCTTCAAACTTAAGTCCCAGACATCTTCCAGACACGTCACCCCTTTAGAGAAGTGATTTAGCCATCAAAATTCAAAAGTTGTTTGTAAATCAAGTCATCCAAGTGGTCCCATCAGACCAGTGTGGATCTAGGGGTCTATTCAAAGTTTTTTTTTTTAGTTCCAAAGAAGAATAATGAATTCAGCCCAATTTTAGACTTGAGCAAATTGTATTGCTTTGTAAAACAGATCAAGTTCTAGATGGTTACAGTGCAGTCTGTTCTGCCTTTCTTGAGGGAGGATGGCTGGATGTACTCAATCAACCTCAAAGATGTCTGCCGTCATATAAAGATAGTGAGGTATTCTGGGAGGTTTCTGCATTTCCAGCTGGGAGCCAATCATTACCAGTTCAGAGAGCTTCTTTTTAGTGTTTCCCTGGAGGCCAATGACAGTCTGGCAATGGGAGATTTTTGTCTCAACGGTTTCTGGTTGTAACTCTCAATGTGAGAGTGTTCGATCTCGCCGTTTGTTCTTACACCTGGGTTCGGAGCCGATCCTCGGCTCCGCGTCGGCCGCTTGCAAGCTCTGCATCGAGAAGAAGCTCGAGACTAACCTAACTCCCACAATCCCCCTCTGCCTTTACCTCCGATCTAGTTTGCCGCTGCAGTGTTCGCATCACTTGATCGAGCTTGAGCACCTAAAGCTAAGATTTAAATATCTTTTTCTTATATTTTTTAAGGATTATTTTTTTCTCTAAAGTTATTTAGTGACTATGTGTGTGTGTGATACTGTTTCGAGGAATTCTCGGTTCCGTTTAAAGTTATTTTAAACTTTATTAGAGTTTCCCTCGGGGCCTATCCCCACCATTACTGGATTGACTACCGGATAGACATTCTTTTTACTGGATTTGACAAAATTACCGGATTGGACATACTTACTGGACTTGACTTTTACTCCTCTTTGTTAGCTTTACTTAAGATGTCTGAAAAAGCTAAATCTGGTTTTAAACGTTGCCAATGTGGGCAAAAGATGTCAGTTACTGACAACCATAGTTCCTGAGTCTACTGTCTTGGCCCTCTCCATCTGCAAGAAGACTGTTCAATTTGTCATTGTGGAAGGGTCATGACAGATAGGCGCAGGAAACTCATGGATAGGGGTCTTTTAAAACCTACTTTTCAAGAGGCTCTGGATGCTTCAGACCAGGCATCCAAATCCTCGAAGGAATCGAAGACATCGGAGCCCAAGTCATCGGCTCCGAGCTCTTCAGTTAAAGTTCGATCACCGGTTCCACAGACTTCGGGACCGAGTGTTCAACTGTTGTCAGTTTCCGAGCCTCGAGTCTTGGAACCGGTGACGGAGCACCCTCCCTTGACACTGTTGAGGTCGGCTCTGTCTTCGATTCCTTCGATGCGCTCTTCCAGACCCCTCTCCGACACCGATGTAGACCGCGTGGTGCAGAAGTTAATGGAGAATACGGCCTTATCCAAACTCATCTCGGTCTCCTCTCAATTGGTGTCGAGACTTGAAGGCCTTCCCTTATCTCCATCTGTTCCTCCTCCGAGACCTGTCTAGTCTTCGGAGCCGGAAGAGGCTGATCTGCTGATTGTGGAGCCCTCGGTGCCAGAACCGTCCTTCTCTCGGTCGGCTCCGTTCACCTCGACTCCGTCGGATCTGGTACCGGAGTCTCGGAGCCGAAGATCCATCCTTGGTTCCGGGACCGAGAGTCGGACCGATGTTTCGGTTCCGACGCTCCCTCTCGGGGCCTCGGCTCTGATCGACTCGGTTCCGTCCTCTGGGTCGATGCCTTCGGTGCCTGTTTCAGGGATTCTTCCCATTTCTTCGGAACCGGGAAATACCTCTACTCGGGACCCGGGGGGCCTTCGACCTCATGAGGAAGGTGTTGTCTACCCAGACAACCACATCAGCAGAAGCATCCTCTCCTCCCCATAAAGGACCGTTATCCTCCTCTGCACCCACGGCTACATCTAAGCGTCGAGCACCTGTGTCTCAGCCACCCCTGGAGGCTGCCCCCTCTTCCTCGGAGGCTTCTTCGGATGCTCCCCCCGAAGAAGTCTATAGGAAAAGATTGTGTAAGAGGAGACACTTAGATTCTCCACAAGAGTCATTGACATCGGACACTGACTTGGATGAGTCAGAAGGGTCCCCAAAGTCACCCACTTTACACGACTACAGAGGGATCTAATCAAAGAGTTGGGAGATACCCTCCAGGGTACTACAGATGCTGCTGTTTCAGAGAAAGTTACAGCACATCTCAATACCCTTACATCCATTGTAAACTCGTCCATGAGGCTGATCTCATACGCAGCCGAAGGATCGAGTAGGGCAGCAGCTTCAGTGATTGCTCTTCGTAGACAATCCTGGATGCGCTTATGTTCATTTGCGGAAGCCTTCAAGTCTTCCTTTACTAACGCCCCATTTGACGGTGCCACTCTCTTTGGCCCCAAAGTAAAGGAGACCCTTACCCGGTGTGAACAGGAGGGAAAGACTCTGTCTGCTGTCGGAGTCCGTTTTTCCACCCCATCCAGACCGTACCCCAAAGGGCAACGCGGTGGAAAAATGTAGTTTCGAAAACCCCAAGGATCTTTCCCAGGCACACAGGGTGATGCCCCCTCTAGAGGCAGAGGAGGGGGCAGAGGTGGAAGACACTGCTCCGGCGGCAGAGGGGGTCCGCAAAACCAAGGTGACAGGGATACACCCCCTGGAAAACCTTTCCAGCACTCCTGAGAGGAGGCCCGACTGTCCTGCTCTGGAGGCAGTCGGGGTCGCTAGCTTTATAGCCTCAGCGCTGGCAAAATCTTACATCAGACAACTGGGTAAAAAGCGTTGTTACCAGAGGCTACAGAATACCCTTCCTACTGCCCCCCATTCCAATGAGAAGACTCCCAGATGTGCCGCCCCATCTGCGAGATCCTGCAGCTATAGAAATTTCAAAGCTGCTAGAAAAAAAGAGTCATCCAACCAGTCCCAGCGGACCAAAGAGGATTCGGAACTTACTCAAGGTTCTTTTTAGTTCCAAAGAAGATAGGGGACTGGAGGCCGATTCTAGACCTAAGCAACCTCAATACCTTCGTCAAGAAAGAAAAGTTCCGAATGGTCATGCTTCAATCGATCCTTCCATTTTTACAGAAGGACGACTGGATGTGCTCAATAGATCTGAAGGACGCATACTACCACATCAAAATGGCCAGGGCGTCCAGGGATCACTTGCGGCCGGCTGGGAGCCAGCCACTTTCAGTTTCGAGCCCTGCCCTTTGGTCTGACCTCAGCCCCCAGGGTTTTCACCAAATGCATGGCAGTGGTGGCGTCTCACCTGAGACGCCTGGGATTCCAGGTGTTTCCGTATCTGGACGACTGGCTCCTATCTGCCACCACCCAGCGTCAACTGATTCAGGCCAGGGATTACACACTACAGCTTTGTGTTCACCTCGGAATTTCCGTAAATTTCGAAAAATCTTCACTACAGCCATCACAGCATATCTTATTCATAGGAGCAGAATTGGATACGCATCATTTAATTCTAAGGCTTCCTCCAGAAAGGATAGCCTCACTACAAAGCCACGTATCTCTTCTTCTGTCATCCAAAAAATCCCCAGCAAAACTGGTTCTGAAGGTTTTGGGTCTCATGGCAGCTTCCCTCATTGCGATACCATTGGGAAGACTGCACATGAGAGTTCTGCAATGGCTACTGTTTGCACAATGGTCGTTCCAACAACTACTTCTGTCACACGAAATTCTGATCACGAACACATGCAAATCACACCTAGCCTGGTGGCTTCAAACTTGCAACCTTTCCAGCGGAAGACCATTTGTGCTACCCACGCCGATAGCTACGGTGACCACGGACGCTTCCCTGATAGGGTGGGGGGGCATCTTTCAGGGACAGACAGTCCAAGGCGAATGGACCGAGTTAGAGTACAATCTGCACATCAATGTTCTAGAGTTGAGGGCAGTGTTTCTAGCGTTGCAACACTTTGCTCCCCTTCTTCCTCTAGGGACTATTGCAGTTCAGACGGACAACATGTCCGTAGTCTGGTACATAAGCAAGGGGGAACCAAGTCTTACCAGCTATGCAGAGAGGCCATGAGAATCTGGCAATGGGCGGAGTCCACGGGTCGCTTTCTGATCGCAACGCATATCCCGGAGTCATCCAACGTCATAGCCGACAGGCTGAGCAGAGCAATCCTGTTGCCTCACGAGTGGTCCCTCAAACAGTCAGTTGCGAAGAGAATTTTTCGCAAGTGGGGCCAGCCTTCCTGCGATCTTTTTGCGTCTCCAATGAACGCCAAATGCAGGAGCTACTTTGCCCTATTACCCCCTCCAGGGAAGTCCCCAGGACGCTGGTTCACGATTGGCCCCCGGGTCTCCTTTACGCTTTTCCTCCCTTTCCCCTGATTGCAAAGTTTCTGCAGAAAGCCAACAACCTGCAAAGGACGATTATCCTCATTGCCCCATTCTGGCCTCGTCAAATTTGGTTCCCCTTTCTTCTGGCACATCGCATTCGGGGACCCTGGATGCTGGACCCGGACCAGATCTACTGACCCACTCGTCAGGGGCTCCCCACCCCTCGCTCTTGTCACTCCACCTAGCAGCTTGGCTGCTCCGCTTCCCTACTTAGCCAGGTCTGATCTTCTCTCACCTGCAGTTCAGAATATACTAGTAGCTTCTCATAAAGCTTCCACTACAAAGACCTACACTAGTAAATGGAAGCGTTTTGTGTTCTGGGCAAATACACAGCATTTGGACCCTGTTATAGCTCCTTTAAACAAGATCTTGGAGTTTTTAACAGAATTGTTCCACCAAGGAGCTTCTCCAGCCACTTTAAGGGTGCAATTGGCTGCCATTTCCAACTTTCATGTGGAAGAATGTGGGGCACCTGTTATGGCTCACAGACTTTGTAAGGCCTTTTTAAAAGGATCTTTCCATATTAGACCACCAGTTAGAACTCCTACATCTCCTTGGAATCTAAATCTCTTATTATCTAAGTTGATGTTACCTCCGTTTGAGCCAGCCTCCTCTTGTTCATTGAAGTTTTTGTCGTGGAAGACCCTCTTTTTGGTAGCCATTACATCCGCTAGGCGAGTGTCTGAGCTTCAGGCTCTTTCCATTAAACACCCTTATCTGATCTTTCATTCTGACAGAGTATCTCTTCGCACTAATCCATCCTTTCTCCCCAAAGTCTGCTCTATTAATAACATTAATCAATCCATTGAACTGCCTACCTTTTTCGAAAATCACTACAATAAGTTGGAGTATATGTTACACAAGTTGGATGTTCATAGACAACTTAGATTTTACTTGGATAGAACAAAGGATCACAGGAAATCTGATCAACTTTTTGTAGCTTTCGCTGATAGCAGGAAAGGTGTAGCAGTTACTAAACGAACCCTTTCCAAATGGCTAACTGATTGCATTGTATTCGTTTATGATTCTTCAGAACAAACTTTACCTGTTAAACCCAAGGGGCACTCTACGAGATCAGTTTCTACATCCCTGGCTCATGCAGCTCGCCTACCATTAGACACTATTTGTGCAGCTGCCACTTGGTCTAAACCACATACTTTCATTTCTCATTATAAGGTAGACAGGGTTTCTAGGGACAGGGCAACCTTTGGTTCCACTGTGCTCAAGAATGTTCTCCCGTGAGTTCCTCAGGAAAATGGAGCTAGGGACGCTACCCAGGTGTAAGAACAAACGGCGAGATCGAACACTCTCACATTTAGAAGTTATGTCCTTACCATAACGCTCCATGTGGAGTGTTCATCTCGCCTTTGTTCTTACATTCCCACCCTCCCACCCTCAGGAAGAACGTACAGTTTGGTGCCTGGTCTGGATTATTTGGCTTCTGCTTTGCAGTGGTTGTATATATATATGTATATCTTGTATATATATATATATATATATATATATATATGGATAAGTGCTTGTACAGTTATGTTGTTTGTTTTTCTGCATGATTATGCTCTCTCTCTGACTTCTGGTTTGCTTGCAAACTAGATCTGAGGTAAAGGCAGAGGGGGATTGTGGGAGTTAGGTTAGTCTCGAGCTTCTTCTCGATGCAGAGCTTGCAAGCGGCCGACGTGGAGCCGAGGATCGGCTCCGAACCCAGGTGTAAGAACAAAGGCGAGATGAACACTCCACATGGAACGTTATGGTAAGGACATAACTTCTAATTCCATGTAAATCCAACATTTTGACAGTCTGAGCAGGGATATTTTTTTCTCTTGAGTGTTCCCTAAATCCGGGAGTTGCAGCTAAGATCTCACAGTGCTTGGGGCACTCAGTGTTGTAACCTGTTCCCTTCCCTGTCCAACACCAAAGCACAGTAGCTGTTATGCCTTAGTTCCTCTTCAGGGACAGTCACCCAGGAATGCTGTTCTGTATGCTTGGCCCCTGGGTCTGTTATATGCGTAGCCTCTGACCCCTGTTGATTAGTTTCTTCAGAGGGCAGCCATATGCAGAGCGACGGTAATCCTCATTGCCTTATTTTACCCCATCTAGTGTGGTTAAACTTTAGGCTGTTCTGAGGTACTCTCCTTGGATCTTGGATCCCATTCTGGATCTGGTTTCTCCCTTGGCACGTCTGGATCTGCCCAGCCTTCAGATGCTTAAGTTAACAGCACAGATGTTCTTCGTGTTTCACTGTTGCAGTCATCAAATTTGGGTTATCTGCTTGCAGTAGCCCTCATTTGGCCTGATTAACAAAGTCTTGGGTCCTGCATCGGTTGCTGTCTTATCTTTCATGACGTCAGGTAGGCAGGGGTATAAAGCATGCAGCCAACACCATTACATCAGTCTTTCTTGCCGTGCGGTTCTTGAAGCAGAAGCCGTTCGCAAGTGCCGGTCGGCTGACTCCTGAACTTTTCGTTTTTGAGTTTCAGAACCGAAGTCTTCAACTAAGCTAAGTACCCCGTTGGGGAAACTTTTTCTTGCTCTAAACCAATGTCAGCAAAAGTTAATAATTGTATTTCTTGTGGAAAGCAAATACCTCATAAAGATTTTCATTCGTACTGCATTTCTTACTTAGGCCCTGACCACGACGTACCTTGCTGTCGGTTTTGTGCCTTATTTAAACAACTAACTATTCGTCGTCTGTTTATTTACGCTTCTAAATATTTTGGTACTCTGTTCAATTATCCAGCTAAGGCTTCGGTAAGCCACCCGACTATCGACATTCCGAAAAAAATCAAAGATAAAGACAGAGACCGACCGCATAGGTCCAACGCTGCCGACGACACTTCTAAGTCGACGGTACTCAGTGAGGCGCTTTCGCAGCCCCTGATACCCACTACTTCAGATTCGCAGGCCTCTACTGAGACCCATTCAGATTTCGGTATGCCACGAGATGCTTCAACTGTGGAACCTGCGGGTGTCTCTACTTTGGATGGGTCTAGAGCCCACTGTGCAGGCACCGGCTTCTGAGGTTGTATTCAGGCCTGCTGACTTGCATATTAAACCAACGCCATCTTCCTCTTCAAGGCCTAAAACTCGATCCATGCTTAGAAAACCGATGCCCGGACCACATGGTCAGGCCTCTATGCCTAAAAAACAAATGATAAGAATGGCCGAAGACCTTATTACTGTAATTAGGGAAAGCCAGCCTTCCCCTCTAAGAGACCTAGGACTGAGTTTGCTTATTTTTCTTCTGATCAGGACTCTCAAATTTCTGTTACCTCTGATGACTAGGGTTTACCCTTATGTACCTGTGGGGATTCTGATGCAGAGGACTCTATTCCCTCTGCTTCCCCTCCAGAGGATTTCTCTTTTGGTGAAACCTTGCATACTCTTAGGGAGCATTTTCGCTGGAAAAGCCAGGATTACTCTGACTCTAAAAAGAGGCTTAGGGATTTCTTACTCCTGCCCCAACACAGGCCTTTAGCTATCTCCCCTGTACTGGACATTGTTGAATGATACTTTTTTGGAATCTAGCTTGGCCCCGGACTCCCTACCTCCTGCTCCCAAAAAACCTGATGGATATTACAGGTTCCTGACTCTCAAGTTCCTCTTTAAAAATCCTACTGCGTATCCTGAGACCATTTCACAGAGCCCCTAGGGCATTAAGGCTACAACTGCCAAAAATCCTACCCCCTCTTGTAGAGATTCCAGGGCGCTGGATAGATGGAGTAAGAAGGTATACACATGTATGCAACCTTGGCCATTAGGGCCTTGAACTGCCAGGTTCATTTGTTAAGGTATCAGCAGCATCTTATTGGATTGCTTAAACAGGGAATGATGTTGATTCCTGATTGTGCTGAAAACAAAGATTTACAGGATTTAATGCATTCTGCTGAACAAGTTGGAAAACATACTTTGCAATGTGGATTTGATTCACTAGAGGCATCTTGCAGGTCTGCTGTCACTGGGTCTGTACTTAGAAGGCATGCTTGGCTTAAGGAGCAATCTTTGCCAGGTCATGTTAAAGCTAAATTGCTGGAAGTTGCCTTAAACCAAGAACGTCTGTTTAGCAACAAAGCAGAAGTAGTAGTTAAAAAGATGGAGGAAAAAGCTAAATATCTGCAAACTGTTAAAGATTTCCTGCAAGTACAGCCTCCCAGATTTAGTAGGTATTGGCCCTCTAATAATTGGACCTTTCCTGCCTTTTCCAGGCCTTCTCAGTCGAAACCCAGAACCAGCAGTACTCCTAGGCTTCAGTCCCAAGGTACTCGCAGGACTAAGCAGTGGGGGGCTCCCACTTCCAAAGCAGGGAGTGGTAAGACTCCCCCTATGGTAAACTGTCTCAATGACTTAACTTTAAATCTTCCAAGGCCTGCACAACTGACTGTTCCACTAGGGGGAAAGATTGCCCGGCAGGCAAGAAATTGGGAACTCGTTACACAGGACTAATGGGTTTTAAATATAGTTTCCTAAGGATACAGATTCCACTTTCACTCCTTACCAACCCCAAACGGTTGGCCAGATCTACCCCCAAATCAGTGGGCAGAGGTTCAAAAGCAAATTCTGTCTATCTCTTAAGCATCAGGGCTATTGAGCCTGTTCCAGAAGAGGAAAGGGGACAAGGTTTCTACTCGAGACTTTTCCTGGTGCCCAGAAAAGACAACTCATGGTGTTCTATCCTGGACCTCTCTATCCTAAACACATTTTTGGTGATCCCAAAATTCAGGATGCTAACTCTTCACCAACTGCTTCCTATGCTAAGCAAGGATGCCTGGTTGGCAACACTGGATTTAATGGAAGGCCTACCTGCACATCCCAATAAGGGAATCTTGCAGAAGATACCTACGCTTCAAAGCAGGTTACGTGCACTAGCAGTTCTCTGAACTGCCCTTTGGCTTATCTACTGGGCCCAGGGTATTCGCAAAGTGCCTAGCTCCAATCATTGCATTTTGCAGACAAAGAAATATCCAAATATATCCATACCTGGACGATTGTCTAATTCGGGCAGAAAGCCAGGACATACTATTGAATCATCTGGCGTTTGGACAGAAATTGCTAAGTTTTCTGGGGTACACCGAAAAAAAATCACATCTTGTACCTTGCCAACAAATTGTATTCTTTGGTGCAAGCTTGAACACAACTTCCCAGATGGCCTTTCTCAAGCCAGAAAAACAAGTTAATTTGACAGCCTACTTCAAACTGCTAGCCACAAAGACCCAGCTATCTGCAAGGAAAATACTGCAAGCCCTGGGATTCATGGCCTCCTGCATTCTCCTAATTCCATATGCAAGCCTGCATATGAGGAAACTACAGTGGTATCTAAAAGCACTATGGTGTCAACATTCTCAGGATCTAGAAGCAATGATTCCTATCATACCTTGTCTACAGATAGAGTTCATTTGGTGAGCAGAGGCCTGTCACTAAAACAAGGGACTGCCATTCACTCTACCCCCTGCTGCCCAAACCCTAACAACAGACGCATCAGACTATGCATGGGGGGACTCACTTGGCAGGGAAGTGCATTCAGGGCAAATGGAACAGAAGTCAAATGCACCTGCATATTAATCAAAAAGAAAATGTTAACTGTACAGAATGCTCAGACACTTCAAGGACCACATTCTTCCAGGACAATTAATGGTAAAGACTGACAACACCACTGTTATGTGGTACATAAACAAGCAGGGGGGAACCCACTCATGCCCTCTCTGCAGACTAGCCATGGCTCTGTGGAACACAGCCTTGAGCTACCAAGTGCACCTACAGGCTCAATTCCTGCCAGGAAAGCTAAATACACTGGGAGACGAACTAAGGAGAAATCTCATGGACCCACACAAGTGAAAACTGGGAACAAAGATATTCAACATGTTGAGAAACAAATGGGGGGAGCCCAGATATAGACCTGTTTGCCTCCCCCCAGAAGTACCAATTGGAAAAATTCTGCACAAGGACTCCCCACAAACAAGCTTGGAAAGTGGATGCCCTGTCCTTCACCTGGAAAAACCTATCAGTTTATGCCTTCCCACTCTGACTCTCCTCTCCAAGGTACTACTAAAGATCAAACAGGACAAACCAAGGATGATTCTGATTGCACCAGACAGGCCACGCCAACACTGGTACCCCCTTTTGTGCAGTGTCACTGCTGGCACCATGGCCCCTGCCGTCCCAGCAGGAGGGCCAGATTCTGCACCCACAGCTTCAAACCCTGAACCTGGCAGCCTGGCTAATTACCTGATCTCTCCGTTACCATCCCTCAGTCAGCAAGTGTTTGATGTCATTCTGGAGGCAAGGAGGCCTAGTACTAGAAAATCCTATGCTGAAAAAGGGAAATTATTCTGTTCCTGGAACCAAACTCAGGGAATGGGTACAGCAGCGCCCAATTTAACTTAGATTCTTCAATACTTAACTGAGACTCTGCACAAAGGCCTTTCCTTTTCCCTCCAACAAGATTCATTCCTCAGCCGTTTCAGCTCATTACAACACAGAACCATTTCTCTTCTCTCATCCACTGCTGAAGCAGTTCCTCAGAGGGGCCAAAATCTTGAGACCCCCAGGAGAGCCCCTACTCCAGCCTGGGACCTTAACTTTGTATTGGAAAAACTCACTCTACCTCCTTTTGAGCAAACTGCAAATGCAGAGTTGAAATTCCTTTCTTGGAAAACAGCCTTCCTTTTAGCCATCACTTCAGCAAGAAGGGTGTCTGAATTACAGGCTCTCATGGCAGTGTGGAGCCTTTCATCATATTTCATGCAGACAGGGTGTCCCTCTGGAACAATCCTTCCTTCATGCCCAAGGTGGTATCTAGTGTGCCCTTAATCAGTCCATTCATTTGCCAACCTTCTTTTCTAATCCACAGAACAAAGGAGAACGAATACTGCACTCTTTAGATGTGCACAGACAGCTTAGGTTTTATTTGGACAGGACTAAACCTCTCAGGAAATCTGAACAACTGCTGGTTGCATTTGCTGCAGAGGCAGAGGGGAAGGCCATTTCAAAGCAAACCATTTCTAAATGGATAGGCCATTGTATTCATTTCTGCTATAAGCACTGTGGAAAACCTACCCCAAAGGGGATTAGATTAGACCACATTCAGCCAGGGCTGCATCTACCTCTACAGCCTTTCTCAGAGGTGTCCCTACCAGGGACATCCGAAGCTGCTACCTGGAGTTCTGTACATGCCTTCACCAAGCATTGCCATTTGCCAATTTTTTTCTAAATCCAGAGCTGGCTTTGCCACTGCAATCTTGCAGGGCCTTATAGCTGGTCCTAATGCTATCGAATTTCCTCCTCCCATTCTTAGCTTTGGGAATCTACTGAAATGTGATGACTGCAACAGTGAAACACAAAGAAAATAGTACAGTTGTGTACACTTACCATAAATGTAGATGTTCGAGTTTATTCACTGTTGCAGTCGTAGTTACCCTCCCTCCAGCCCCCTGACTTCTGTTGGCTATACCTCTATTCTTGCTTTCTATGCTTAAAGCTTTTTGGTGTATTTGCTTTTTTGTTGGAGGTGTAACCTTGTATATATAATTGCTTCCCATTTTGGGAGGCAACTGACATCTGGGGCAAGAAAAACTGTTGTAATGGCGTCGGCTGCATGCTTTATACCCCTGACTACCTGACATCATGGAAGATGAGACAGCAACCGATGCAGGACCCAAGACTTTGTTAATCAGGCCGACTGAGGGCTACTGCAAGCAGATAACCCCAACAGTGAATACACTCTAACATCTACATTTATGGTAAGTGTACACAACTGTACTTTCCTTCAGTGCCCATGATCAGAAATCCCAAGCTTTCGGACAAACTGGTACATATTTTGTCTTCTCAAAAAAAAATGTACATGCAGGATACATACTGGTAAATCGAAACATTTCATATGTTGAGTTAAGTCTCACAATTTGAATCCATTTTCCTCCCCTTTGTAGAAAATTCTGGACTTTCTCACAGATTTGTTTAACTGAAGATGCAGTTATTCTACTAATAAAATACTGTTGGCAGCTATTTCCCATTTTCACATTGGTAGGGATAATATGCCTTTGGCAGCTCCTAAAATTTCAAAGGTCTTTCTCGAGGGTGTCTTTTTGTTAAATCCTATGGTCTGGGATCTTGTTTGTCTGTAGGACTTGCCCTTCATGATTCAAGTTCTTGCTGCACCTCCATTTCAGCCTTCAGCTATAGCTGACTTGAAGTTGTCTTGGAAAACTTTATCCTTGGAGGCTATTACTTCTGCCAGGCATGTTGTCACACCTGCAGGCCCTTTCTTCGGTACCTCTGTATTTGTTTTTTATTTATTTATTTTTTTTTTTGTAAAGACAGCACATCCCTCAGCATGGAGCTTGCCTTTTCTTCCAGAGGTGGCAAAGAATCATTTGAATCAGTCCATTCACTTGCTATTAATCTTTCCTGAATTTTTTAATCAAAGGTGAATATTTACTGCATTGTCTTGATTTCCGTAAACAACTGAGTTTTTATTTGGACAGAACCAAATTTTTCAGGTGGTCTAACCAGTTGTTTCCTTTTCAAAGACCAGGCTGGGTACGGTAGTGTCTAATGTTACTCTTGCCAAGTCTCACTATCTGATTGCATTTCTTTTGATAATAGTTTATAAGGAAAGCTCTTGCACTGTAAACCAAAAGATCATATTCTACTAGAGCTATGGCTACTTCTACAGCTTTTTACTCCAGAGCTGCTTTGAATGATCATTGTGTGGCATATTCATAAGTATGTCCTCACATGTTTGTGTCCCACTACAAATTGGAAATTCATTCAAGGTCTTAAGCCTATCTTAGCTCCACTGTATTGTGCACTACTATCCTTCTGAGAGATCTCCCTATGATTTTATTTGTCTGGAAACTCTCTCACAGGTTGAATCCAGATGGAAAAGACATTGAATAAGAAAATGATGTGCTTTACCATAACAGTAGATTTGTGCTTTCTTTCTGTGGTTCAACTTTCCCACCCTCCTGCCTCCACCTTGCTGGCGAGGCACTCGAACTTGGGACGACAGAGTTGGGGAAGATGGTTTTCCTTCTTTTTTTGGGGTTCTTAGTGTTTTTAAATAGTTAAGTCTCAAAAAAGAAATTTGGGCAAAAAGGAGCAAACTTGATCTGAGGTAATACTAATTGAGTTGGGGGATTATGGGTAGAGGAGGTGGAGCTCGACAAGCTGAAGATTTTTGGATATAGCCAGTCTCTGATCCAAATTGGAGCCAATAGCCCCCAGGTTGAATTACATTGAAAGAGACAGCATGGGTCTATTTTATGGTAGGTACATAACTTTATTTTACTTTTGCAAGCGTTTTTAGTTTTACTCTTAAGTGATGTAAGAAGACAGTTTTGGATGTTTTAGATGTGAACTTCACAATAATTTTCAAAGCCAGGTTTTTCATGGAAGCACATTTCTTCTGTAAAGTCTCCTGACGTTTTTTTGCATCATCAGGAATGAGTATGCCTTTTATGTCCAGATTAGCAGTGCCTTGATGTGGAGTTTTTTGGACTTGGTGGTGGATATACAAAAAGTGGAGATGATAGAATAACTTGCTCTTTCAGAGTCTTAAGTTTTAGATTCTCCTATGTCTTGCTATTAAGACTTGAAAAGCTCCTGATAGACCATAGGTCATTACTGAACAGATAAGTGCCTAACACCTATTGGATACTCTTTTTGACCAGCAACGTTTGACTTCCTTGTAGTTAACTTAACACTTCTCATGAATAGTAGCAGGCACTTCGCTGCCTTAATGATCTTCCCAGGGTAAGAACTGTATATTGTGTTGTATGTTTGCAAGTAGAGAAGATCTTTTACTGCAATGCCACAAAAATAAATAAAACAATATAAACTATCACAAAAAAGCAGCGATTCCAAATACGTAGAAAACAATTTATTGCATTTAGCACCTTGGCTCAACAGCCTTCAAAGAGTAAAGCATTTCAAAAACACAGCTTAAATTTACCTAAAATTAACACATCACACCCACTGCTAATTAAATAACATATTTCCATTCACATTCTTTATTTAACCCCGAAGGTTCCAAAGTGTTAAACTTCAGAATATACCAAGTCTCTTTCCTTCGGAGCTTGTTATTTAAAGTTACATTTTCACCCAAAGAAACTTCTACTTTTTCCAAGATGCATCCACAGATATGTTCTAAGTTTGAATTATGAAATTCAAAAAAGTGACTGCCGAAAGGACTCCATCTTAACATTTTTAATATCTCTCAGATGTTCTTGGAGTCGTACTTTAAAACTGCTATTGGTTTCCCCAATATAATATTTATTACAATCACATCTCAGAGCATATGTAACTCCCTGCGTATTGCAATCAAAGTTATTTCTAACAGCAAAAGATTGTCCATTAATACACTTAACTCTCGACTATTTTTTTTTTTATATATAGAACACTTATTGCAAGGTATTGTACCCATATATGGTACCACTGCTGTATTTAATTCCATATTAGGAAGCTCAAATTGATTATGCACTACCATATCCCCTAAGCTTCTACCCCTTTTATATGAAACTTGAAGGTTTTTAGGTAATAACAAATTCAAATTTCTGTCATTAAATAACGTAGGCCAAAAATGTCTTACCATGTCCACAATTTTATCACTAATAATATTAAAAGTAGTAATAAAATAAATCTCTGGAATCTTCTCCATTACTATTTACATCTAATCTATTTAATATACTGTCAGAATTATTATAATAATAATAATCACTATTAATGGGTGTGAATGTGATGTGTTAATTTTATGTATATTTAAGCTGTGTTTTTGAAATGCTTTTTTACTCTTTAAAGGCTGTTGAGCCGAGGCGCTAAGTGCAATAAAATAGTTTTCTACGTATTTGGGATCACTGCTTTTTTGTGGTATTTTAGAAAAGATCTTTTTATCCTGTACTGTGTTTCCATGTTAGTAATCATGATTTGTATTTGACCACATGTTGGGAACTGCTTTATGCAATGCAGTGGTAGCTTTTTGGAGTTCTCCTTAACTTTGAGTTTAAGTCTAAACTTAGTAGTTTGGATGACTGCAAAGGTCCTTGCAGTCATTCATAACTGTCGAACATCGCTGATGTACACATACTAGAACTTATGCGAATAGGTTAGTTTTTCATAGGGATTCAGCTTTGGCGCTCAGATCTGCTGACTTATGTTAAAAAAAATCTTTTCAGAATGCTTTATGCATCGTTGCTGGTTCGATCAAGTAGTTTGAGACCCTGCCAGAACTTAGCTAAGTTAGGTCATGAGGTGGACTGTGTTTTTTTTTTTTTTTTTAAGAAGACTAAGAACCTTGAGCCATTTTGTCCCAAATTGGGTTGTGGGATGGCCCTTAAATTCTGCATTCCATGGTACTTCTCAAGAGCTTTATCTAGTACTTCAGTATTAGCAACAACTACAAAGAAACCTTCACTATAGTGCAAATCTCAGCCCTCGTGTCACTTTGAGGTCTTTCGGCCATCCTCAGTTAACCCCTGTTTGTGGCTGGGAGACATTTTAGCAAGCATATCTCTGCCTGACATTGTCACGTTTTGGAGAGGTTGTACCATCCTGTAGCTAGTGGGGTTAAATTTTAGAATTAGTGTTCCTTTCCTGTCAGTTTCTTCCTGCTTACATTATCTGAGTCTGTCACTGGATAAGATATGCAGTATCCTGGATTAATTGTCCATTCTTCAGTCTTCTGTCACTAGGCGTGGGTGGCTTTCCTGGCTTGCAGGCCAGGATTGACCATTCATTTTTAGTCAACACGATTTGGGCTGCACCTGTTCAGGCATCCCCCTCTCTAGCTAGTTGTTTTCTGTTATTCGTTAGAATGTTCATGAGGTGGCAAGAGTGCTTAAGGAAGGCCCAGGCACAGCTGGCTCATTCCCATGAGGAAGTCAGTTCCCTCTACTCCCTCTTTTCATATTGAGATGGTTGTGGTTTTCCTTTCTTCATTTAACTGGTCCTTATACTATGCTTCTCCATGTTAATGGAGTGTTTGGAAGTGTGGGTTTTCTTAGGATGATTTGCCCCCTTTCTCTGCGGGTCTCACAATTCTGGATACTTTTCTGGTTTGTCATTACTCCCTTGAGTTGAAGGGAGTTATATACTGATGTCCCAGCAGGCCCAAAATCTGAAGACCTTCCTGAAGCACAAAAATGAGGCCTTGGTGCTGGGGTGTTTGCCAATGGAAAAGAAGAAGTTTCTAAGAGTGGCCAAAAGCAGTTTCAAAATTATTTGGGGGGGGGGGCAATGGCTGGATGAAATTAGCCCTAACAGGGAGTGTGATGCTGTAGTGACTGTGCCAGTCCTGCTAAGGAGTTAGTGCTTCTGACCTAGTGAGGTATTACCTTTTCCATCCCATAGTCCCACACCATTTCACCTGGGTCGCTATCTCTTTGTACCCCTCTGGAGATGCACAGATATCTGCTTGTGAAGCTGTGCAGTCCTCAACTGGAGAACATGACATGCTGAAATCAATGTTGGTTCCCAAGTGCCTGTGATGGACTTCAGTCATTCAGTAATTATGTATCTCAAATTTATGAGAGGAAAGATTTTTTTTTTATCATGTTCCTGTAGTAAACCTAGTTTACAGAACTAGGAGAATGCTAGTTCCAGCTGGGAAGAACTATTTTTCTTCATTGGACTAGACCTAATGTCTGGGAATATGGCTGCAGCCCTGCCAGCACCTTCCCCTGTCAGCTTTTGTTCTAAAAGATTCACCCAAGTATATGTGGCAGCCAGGTGGAAAATTAATAGTCAGCCATGACAGTCCAGTTCATTAGTGTCTTTCAACATCAAAGTAAAAGAATCCTTGCTCTCAATTCTTTGGATCCAGAATGCAAGGATTTGGTATGTTCTGTGATATGCTTTCAATTGGTCTATGATAGTGATGAAGAAACAGGTAATCAGACTTGTCCAGAGAATGGTTGAGGAAGCAGTAAATCTGGTGAGCACATGAAATGGGATTCCAGGGATATGTCAAGTCAGTGTTTAGATCTTTTGAGTGCTGAGAAGCCAAGGCATTTAAGAGCCCCCCTCTAATTCTAAGCCTGTAATGCATTGTCCGTGGAATATTACCGTCAGCCACAGCTCGATAAGTCTAGGTTTTATAGAGAACAGGAAATGTGCACATACTTTTACAAGAACCTAGTAGAGGACCCTCTTGGGAAAGCAACAAGAAGTTACAAACTAGCTACAAGACTTAGAATAAACCCCAGTGACAAGAAGAGCAGTGTTAAACAACATTATGAAAAAAGTTGACACTTCTAACATACTTCTCAACTGTCCAGATTTTTGCCTTATATTTTCGGTCTGTCCTACATAAAATATGTGGTTATCTAGCAAATCATTGAGGGTGAAATCACTAAATACCGACATACATTTGAATTTCAGATTTTATATCCTTCAGAAAATGCATGCAAACGCAATACTTTTTCATTCTAGCAAACTTATAAGTCTATATGAACAATATTTAAATTTTTTTCCTGTTTTTGAGCCTTTGTTCCCCACCCCCATTATTGTTTGGCTTTGTCCAGATTTCTTGTTCTATGAGGTTAAGAGGTGAGTCTCCTAAGCTTTTGGGCTTTAAACTACCAAGCAATAACCAGTAGTGGCCGGTGACTTCAAATCAAAGGGGGGCTGCAGGAGACAGCTGAATGGGTGGGGGCAACAGGAAAGGGATGTGGCCAACTAGAAGGGGGTGGAGCTATGCTAAAAACTGTAAAAACTGGGACTTTAAATATGCTGCCCTGTGTGCCACTGCCAAACCATCATTATGAAAATCCAATCAGGACAAAAGGAATTGTAGAAGAAAAAAATATTTCAATGCATTGGCTACATGACAGCTTACTTGACATCTGGATGGATGGAAACAAAAAGGTTGCGAGGCATGAAAAAATAAATTATTTTTATTTTACATTTGTTGACCGGGATAGTCCGACTGGATGCATGTCCATTTTCAGCGGAGGCCCGGGGAGAAAAGCTCCAAACTTACAAACAGATAATGGCAAGCAAGTTACAGTATATGCACAAACATATTGTATTGACATACAAGTTAGTCTCACATTTCAGGTTTATGAAGAATACAGTTTATGTACAGAAATATATACAAATATGTTAGTTTCTCTTATCAAACCTATAGGTGCAGCATATATACAGAGTATCTGCAAAGATATTACAGTTTCTCTTTTCAAACCTTTTAGTATAAGAGGTTAGTTGTATGCATAAGAAATTCAGGGATATGGAAGTAGATATGAGGCTTTAGTCAGGGTTAGAGCAAGGACCATAACCAGTGAGTTTTAAAATACTGGGTTAGATCTTTTTTGAACTGATTAAGGGAGGGGTTCAGAATAAGGTCAGATGGGAGCAAATTCCAGGTTTTGCCTACTGAATTTGCAAACAAAGATTCTCCAGATAGGTTGTTAGCTTTAACAAATTGAACCAAAAGTTTTGTAGTGGAACAAAGAGGCCTAGCGTTTTTGTATGGATGGATAATGTTTTTAAGGGAGGGTGTTTTGTTTGGATGGTTAATAACTTTGAATGCTACAGTAAGTTGATTAAATTGAATTAGCCTGGGGAGTTCTAGCCAACCTAAGAGGTGTAGGTTTTTGATAATGGTGTGTCCTGTAGAGAGTTCCTGTGGCAAACCTGGCAATTTGATTGTAGCAGCTGGAGAGTTTGCTGAGATCAATTTTGTTCAGGTTAGTGAGTATTGGTGAGGCATAGAGTAGAGTTGATAGCAGATGGGTACGGGCAGTGACAGTACTAGCTAGAGGGGTGAGAAAAGGTTTGTTTTTGTATAGGGAGCCAAGTTTTTTTATTAACAGTTTTAATAGTTTGGTTTACATGCGTATCATATTTGAGGTTGTTGTCTGTTATAACACCCAGGAGTTTGGTATACATATCTGGTGAGATTATGGTCCCATTGTTAGATTGTTATAGTAAACAAAGGTTGAGGGAATTTGCAAGCAGGGAAGAAGAGCAATAGCTTTGTTTTATTAGTGTTTAATATCGGCTGTTGATTAGAGATTCAGTTTTCCACTGTATTAAAGGTTTTCTGGGTTAAACTAAGGAGATATGTAGGGGGTAGAGACTGAACAGATCAGGGTGGAGTCATCGGCATATTGTATTATAAGTTGCATCTGGGATTACAGTGTGGAGGTCATTGATAGAGGGTGAAAAGAAGACCTAATATGGAGCCTTGAGGGACACCAAGGGTAATGGGGAGAAGGGTGGAGAGTTTATCCTGCCAAATGACAGCCTGCTGTCTTCCACTAAGATAAGATTGAAACCATTGTGTAGCATGGTTGTTTAGGGATATTTTATTTAGGATAAGTAAGAGGTGGTTAACCTTGTCAAAGGTCTTGGAAAGCTCGAGAAACAGGGCAGATGATAGTTTGTTGTTGTTACGGTTGAAATTTATGACATTTAGAAAAGGAAAGGAGGGCTGAGGTGGTACTGTGCTGTGGTCTAAATCCATGCTGGTAGTTGGCCAGAAGATTATTTTGAATAAGGTAGTTTAAGAGTTTATGGATACACTTTTCCATAATTTTAACCAGAGGGGAAAGAATAGCTATTGGTCTATATTTTGGCAGTTCAGTGGAGCTGCCACCTTTATGGAGTGGTATGACAATGGGATATTTTTCCAGTTAGAGGGGATAGACACTTCAGTTATGGTTCTGTTTATCAATTAGTGACAGGTATGCTATGACATCAGCAGCTTTTTGCAGGTAGTCTGCAGGGAGGGGGTCAGCTGAATCGGTGGATGGTTTGAGTTTTTTAATTAGGGCTCTAATGAGTGAAGTTGGAACTTTTTGGAAGCTAAAGGAGAGATTATCACTGGGTTTCAGCGTTATGACAAGTGGGTTTAGGTTTGCTAGCAAGGGCCTGGATGGTTTCTGTGAAGAAACTGTTGAAGGTGTTGGCAATGGATTCTGGCGATGTTTGGGTAGGAGCTGAGGGGGTTGAAGTAGTGGATTGCCCTGGGTGGAAGAGTTTAATACCTGCCCAGAACTTCTGTGGCTTGTTGTGGTGTTTCTGCTGTAAGTGGCAGAAAGTTTTTTTTGTCTAGTAATATGGAACTACTTACTTTTTAAATACATTACTGGAATGCCAAAGTCAAGTATAAAAAAAACAAGCACCACTCAACTCAAACCACTTCTTGCACTGCAGTTCTAATTATAATTTATACACAGCTTTATAAAAGTACCAAGTAACATGCTGAAAGTAGCTAACTCTGTGATACCCCCACTTGTAAATGTTTCTTATCCAAAAAAGACCTGCTCCCTGACAACTATCTACTTGTTTCTTGGGGAAAACATGATCAAAGTAAAAAAAATGAACAGCAAACAAGAAATAAGCTCAAAATAAATTGCTTAATGGATTACTGCACAGGTTATGGACCGCACATGCTAGATTGGCATTCTGTTTAGTTTATGGGTAGAGCCTGCAAAGATGACTGCAAGTCTCCAAGAAATGTAATGAACTTCTGAAAATACTGTAATGTTGTCCTTTATTACAAATTATGTCATATGCATTTCAATACCCAAGGCTTATACGCTATCTAGTTATGTAAATATTCTTTGCATGGCAACAACAAAGGCTTTCAATGTTGGTAATTCTTTAACAGTATGCTTATTAAAGTTTACTTGCATCTTAGTGTCAGACAAGCTTACCTGATGGTTATTAAAGAATTGGTACTTAAACACAGAGCAACAGGCATGGCAACATCATGCATTTTCTGAATAAGAAGAAGCATAAATCGACAGTATAAAAATGACAGAAAACCATAACATTCTGCAAAATCAAGGACAGATGAAAAGCTACTGTAGTACTTGTGTCTACATTGGATGGGCGGATACTCTGCATACTTGCACTGCATAACTGCTCCTTTCCTTGCTTGAACACATCCATAGTCACCACGTGGGGAAGTGGGTGCAACAAGTATGTCACAATTTGAAATGTCTCTGGCTGATGGTGATGGCCCTGACACATTTGTCATACCTCTCAGCCTCAGAACAAGAAGTCTGGACAAAGCCATAAACAGAAGTAGGACAAAGGCCCAAAAATAAGGACTATTTTAAAATATTGCTGTTATAAACTTAGAAAGATAATAGAATAGTAGGTCTTACATTAGTATGAATTTTCTGAAGAGTATGAAATCTGAAACTCAAATGTTTGTCATTATTTTCTAACTTCAGTCTTTAATGATTTGCCACTAATTTGCCAAACAACCACAATTTTATGAAAAACAGACAAGAATGTGATGCAAAAATGTAATACAGCTGGGAACCTGTCAAAGAAGGGACTCTTTTTAATAGTAGTACTGTTAACTTGAGCAGCTGACAAAATAAGAGAATCTACATGCATTTCTGAAATTAAAAGTAATCTCATTACAATTATTTATTAATTATAAACCCTCCACGTTTTCTTCCAACTTTACCATTTTACGAAGGGATTATTAGGGGGAGAGCAACATTTTGAGCCAAAATCGGGGATATTTGAGAGGTTTAGATGTACTTAATTCTGTAAAGTGATTTATTTGCACGTACCTCTCTTTCTCTTAACACAGGAAATCTGGACAAGGCCAAATATATTGGGGGAACATGCAAACAGTACTGAAAATTGCTGTTGTATAAACTTAGTTGATAGAACAACAGGTCTTGCTTTAGCATGCATTTTTCTGAAGAGTATGAAGTCTGAAACTCAATGTCTATCATTATTTAGTGACTTCATTCCTAAATGGTTTGCCAGAAAACCAAAAATTTTATGAGGAACAAACCAAAAATAAGAAGCAAAAATGTATTCCTTCTGCAAAAATCTGGACAGTTAAGAGGTATAGTTCAGCCGGGGTTGTCTGAGTTTGCTGCCCTTCCCCTCGAATGGGGCCTCCCCCATGCAGCTATTCCAATGTCCCATTACCTGGCTATTTCACCCCATTTACCATAAACACTGTAATGTGCATACTGCTTTATTTCTACGATGATTTGGATTTCATTTAAAAGTTTTATTTTACAGCACAAAAACCAATAGACATCTGCTGAACAAAGCAATGCAGTCTCATAATGAAAATCGACTTAGCATTAAAACTTCTCTGCCCCTAAAACTCACATTCATTGAAACAGCATTGAAACCCATATTCAAAGAAAATACATCTGGCCAGTGGCAGATAAAGATTTACTTTGGGCCGTTTTCAAATCGTGGGCCACTTGCACAGGAAACATATGTGTGTTCTTTGATACACTTCCCTGATTGTATTAAATTATATTCCTTGTATAATACAGTACAACTGTTAGAGGGCGTTTTAAATTTATTGTTTTGGACATTTTTCCAGTAAACAATGAAACAAAATGCATGCACTAATAATGACAAAACTACCCAGTTCAGATCACTTCCATTATAAAAGTCTACTCAAACTTCTGCAATCCACCAGTATCAGTAAATATGCACAATCTCTGCAGAAGTAAAGGTCATTCATCTAAATAATTCCACATTAAAGAGATTTGTAACTAATGAGGTTGCTGCTAGCAAACAACTTTATATTTCATTGTTTCATCTACAAGTAAAGTGCTTGTTATCATTGAGGAATAATTTGCCTATGTTACATTAAAACATAAGCTAGTAATATTGCAATAGAGATTGAATGGCAAACTGATAACAGGTTCATCATTACTAGGTATCTCCATCAGAGAACATTCTCAGGACTGCAGCATCCACCCCCTTTAAAATACAACACAGTACAGTATCAGCAATGCATCTATAAACTGTGGGAGTAGAACCCACAGCCTTCTGCATCATAAGCAAATGCACTACCTGTTGTGCTGTTAACAATACAAGCAGACTCAGCATAAACAGCATTATACTTCTATTCAAGCTCTCAGCTCCTTATAAAATCCACTCGACACTCATCTGCATCTCTCAGCTTTGAAGCACAAGAAATCTGGGGGGGTTATTTTTGGGGGGGACAAAAGCCCAAAAACTAGGGACACATTTTCAACATTGCTTGTATATTCTTGGAAAGTTGCTAGAATAAAATGCTGTGTTAACACCATGCATTTCACTGCCAAGTCTTTGAATCCTGGACCCTGTGCACTACAGTCAGGGCAACATACCACTATGCCAAACCAGCTGTTTCTTGAAAGGCAGGTAGACAAACTTAAATGGATATCATTTAGTGAATTCAGTTCTCGCCATAGCTCTCAACCTTTTAGCACAAAACACCTAGACAAAGCCAATAATGAGGGGAATACAGCTCCCAAACATATTCAGTTCTCACCATACCTCTCAATCTCTTAGCATCAAAAAACCTGGGCAAAGCCAGTAATGGGGGAATACAGTCTTAAAATAGGGACAAATTTCAAATACTAATCTTATAAACAGAAAATTGCTAGAATAAATGGTTTTGTGTTACCATGTACTTTCTGAAGGTTATGAAGTCAGAAATTCAAATGCCTGTCATTATTTAGTGAATAAATGTCCAGAAAACCGCAAATTTCACAAGAACAAAAATGAGGTAAAAATTTCACAAGTGGTGGTGAGTAGGGAATCCAAGCTCTTGGTTACCTGCTCCTAAGGTACAGGGTTTGAGTCTAGCCACCAGGTATATTTCCCGAGTTCTCTCTAGCCACCAGGTATATTTAACTGGGAGGAAAGTCCTTCCCCTTCCCGTGAGAGCAAGCTGCTACCCAGCCTGCAGATGTTGCAGTCCGATCCCCTTCCAGTCTACGCAGTTGACTTTTGGGATCTCTGCTGTTGAATGCTGTCTTCCTAATCCACACTGTCTCACCAGCATGCGCATGCTCCAGACTGGTTCACCAGTAGTCTGGATATTGGGAAATGTAGCAAGTCCACATGTGCGAAGTTCCGGGACTCTCATTTGTTTTCTTTCTTTTTTTACAGCTTTTCTTATTTACTTTTCTTTCTTTTTTACAGCTGGGGGCTGCAGTCCTGCAGCCCAATAGCACAAGCTGCCCCTGGTAATAACTTCTCATATTGTAGTGTATGCCTCAAGCACATGGTATAGCAACCAAAATTGGAGGTGAACCCCTGAGGAAAGAGAGTATGCATGTTGACCGAAACAACATTCAGGAGATGGGTAGGCATACTAAAGATGGTGGCTTGATGAAACGGATTCCTGTAGCAGATGGTAGCAACAGGTATAGTAAGTAATTCACAGACATTCTTGGAAGGAACATAGGCCATGTACACATTGTTAAAGGATGGTTCTTGGATATGCCATTGGATCAAAACCTGTTTGGTTCCCCCTTTCACAAGAGATTTGTAAAAGACTGGAAGAGAAGAGTAAGGCAACGGTATCAGTAAAGCAGGTTTCATCCACTTATCCAAAGGTACCGTGGATATTAGCCTAGAAAGGCAGTGGCCTTTCTTTAGAACAAATGACTTGTGAAAGAAGTATCCACTGAAAGGTTTTAGATGCAAGCAGTGAAGGTAGGAGATTAGAGGCAAGGCAAGTCTTCCCAAGTTGTAATGGGTACTGACCATTCTTCAGGATTCCCTTGTCCCCTTCTCCCTGCAGTTTCAAAGAGAAATGGTTCATCCTGACTGTAAACAATTTTGTGTGAGAGATGGTATCTTCAGGACCTTATTTAATCCATTCTTGGCTTATCCAGCTGATGGGTTATTGAGCAACTTGCATGCCTCAAGCTACTTTAAAATGTTTTCTCTCCTCCAATCACCCTATGTAGTTGTCCTCCTCCTGATCTTGTTTGTTGCCTTCATACAAGGACAAACCTCGGACAAAAAAAGCTGTGCTTTTACTTTCTAAAATTTATCAGACAGTCAGATACAAATTTTTCAATTTAGTCAATTTAGAGCTCATTTGCTTTCCAGCATATTTTTTCTCGCTCTTTTACATTTCTGTTTTTGTCTCTCTTTTTCATGCCATGTAGGCAGGAGGCCTACCAACATTACTCTAGAATGTAAAACAACTTTTGTGTGTACATATACACACACTCACACATTTATATATACTTATGTGGGAGCACTTATTTAAAGTTCGTCCGCTGTTTTATTGACACAAAAATCTCACCACATCATTGGATAAAACCAAAACGTAGTCACATGACATATAAAACAGTCAGCTGACTGTTATGACTGCTAGTCATAAGAACTAGCAAATAAACACAAAGTTGCTCAGTAACCCCTTCAAGATGTAACCATAAGGCCTGCATCACTCTGCCATTTCTGTTTAAATTTCTACAATCTTTCCTTATAGAAAACAACAAAGTTTGTTAAAAAAAAAAAAAAAAAAAAGAATACTTATATTCTCACCCCCATGGCTTCCACTTAACACACCTTATCACTAATCAGCAATTATGTCCATTTCAAATGAGTCTGCATACACATGCCATTTCAAAATCAAGTTAGACAGTCCGTGCAAGTACGTCTAATCAACAGTCTTGTGTATATAATTTCTGGCCCAGAAATTATAGTTTATTTGGCTGTTTGGGAAGCTTTTCCATCTCTTTCAATTTTCTGATTTAAAACCCTGTGTTTGCGCATGTTTCCTGCCTTTCCTGTTACTAGTCTAGTCCAGGTACAGATTTGCTCTATCCAGGACTCTCTGTAAGCGGAGCCCCCCAAGCCTTTCCGTGTGGGAGGGAAGCCTTCTAGCTTATCAGTGGGAGTGATAAGCATCAGGTAGCCTGTCTACCACGGGGAGTGGTTCCTGGCCCAGAAATTGTAGCTTTTGGCTGTTTGAGCAGTTTTTTTCCATCTCTTTCAACTTTCTGGTTTGAAAGCCACATTTGCGCCTGTTTCCGCCTTTCCTATAACTAGCCTAGTCCAGATACAGAGTTGCTGTATCCAGGACTGTTGGTAAGCTTCTGAGCCCCACAAGCATTTCTGTGTTGGAGGAAGGCCTTCTAGCTTATCAGTGGGAGTGGTAAGCACTAGGTAGCCTGTCTACCACGAGAGGAGAGGTTCTTGGCTCAGAAATTGTAGTTTATTGACCATTTGGACAGTTTGTGCAAGATATCTGGACCTTAAAGCAAAGACTGACACTTGTAGCATCCTACATCCCAGGCCAGAAGAACACCTTAGATTCTTTCATCATGTATTTCTGAACCCCAATGAATGGATGTTAAAAAAGATCATCTTGGAGCTCAGCCGTCAGTGAGGACACCCCAGTATAGAGCTTTTTGCCTCTCATGAGAACAGACCACTGCAAAGGTTCTTCTCCAGAATCCAACAGACAGGGACATGGAGAGCAGACACTTTTTCCTTCAAATGGACAGGCCTCTTTCTTTATACCTTACCACCATTTTTTCTTCTTCCTAGGGTACTGGTAAAGGTGAGGTCAGACAGGCCAGGCATAATACTAATAGCCACGTCTGGCCAAGGCAACATTGACTTGCCCTCCTCTTGACTGTCAGCAAGGGGAGATCGCATTCTTCTACATTTACTTGATCTACTAATTTAGCTAAAGGTATCTGTCATTCATCCTCACCTGACTGTTGTGAAAATAACAGCTTGGACAATTGGTTTCTGACCCCAGGTATTACAAACTATTATTCAGAAGTACTATTTTTGAGAGAAGTTAGAAAACTAAATACCAGTAAGTTATACTTGTCCAAAAAGAAAAGGTTTCCTTTTTTATGCAAGAGCAAGCAAGTGTCCTCCTCCATACAGACATCAGTCAAGTGTTTGAGTACCTTTCTGAACTGTTTCACCAGGGCCTTTCTTATTCCGTTGTTGAGGTATATTGCTTCAGCCATCTCTGCCTGTTTTACTTGCTCTCCCCTACTCTCAACCCCACCTAAAACAATTTCTAAAAGGGGTCACATATCTAAAGCCCCCAAACAGAAATTTTGTCCATACCAGAGATTTTAAGTTGTTGTTGTTTGTCTTTCGGCTTTTCCCGGTAAGGGGTCACCACAGCGGAACTCCGGTCCGCTAATGATTGGCAGTAGATTTTTACGAAATGCCGAGGTGCCAGCTCGACACCCAACCTTCAATGAAGGCACGCCCATTTATGCAGGCATGTCTTTCAAACGCTACCCAACCACGGGGAGGACATGCAGGCTCCACACTGAAGGCACTCCCAAGCCCAGCCGAGAATCTAACTGGAGAACCTCTTGCTGTGAGGTAACAGCGCTACCGCTGTACCACCGCGGCATCCACCAGAGATTCTGTCCTTATGGAACACAGGTCTTTACATATCAGGGTTTCCAGCTCCAAGACTCACTTGGCTGAAGTGATGGCTATCAGTATGGTGTTCAGCCAGGTTTGCATCTTTAGGAGAGAAGAAGTTGCTGCTCAAAAGGTGGCAATGCAAGTTTTTCTAATACATACCAGAGATTTTAAGTATGTATTAGAAAAACTTGCATTGCCACCTTTTGAGCAGCAAGTTCTTCTCTCCTAAAGATGCAAACTTCAATGGATTCGCAGGCCTCTACCAAGACCCATTAGGAGTCCGGTATGCCGCAAGACTTTTCTTCGATGGAACCTGTGGATGTCTCTACCATGGATGGGTCCGGAGTCGCTGAGCAGGCACCAGCTTCTGAGGAAAATCTTCTCACTGCCGATATTCAACACAAACTGACGACTTCCCCATCTTCAGTTCTGTCTAAACAACCGAGTTTAAGGTCGAGTATGCGCTATGCCTTAAAAACCAACCCAAACTCTTGCACCTGCTTTCTCGCTACAACATCAAATGCTTAAAATGGCAGGAGACCTTATTATGTTGATTAGGAGAAGTCAGCTTTCCCCTGCTAAGAGAAAGAGACCTGTCCCCTGCAGGTTTAACAGACCAAGAGTCTGACGACTCTGAGTTATCTTATTATGAAGACATGCCTTTATCTGCTTATGAGGATTATGATGCAGAGGAATCTATTCTCTCTGCTTCTTCTCCAGAGGATTCTTCTTTTGGTGAAACCTTGCATACCTTGAGAGCATTTCCACTGGGAATGCCAAGACTATCTTCCATCCAAAAAGAGATTTGGAGAATTTCTAGACTTGCCACAACATAGGCCTTTAGCAATACCCCCAGTCCTGGAGGTTGTGGATGATGGCTTTATGGAATCCAGTTTAACTCCTGATACTTTACCCCCTGCTCCTTGGAAACCAGACGGGTACTACAGAGTTCCTGACTCTCTCAAATTCCTTTTCAAAAATCCTACTGCTGACCCAGAGGTCATCTCCTAGGGGCCTAAAGGTATCAAAGCAACTACAGCTAAGAATCCCACTCCTTCGGACAGGGATTCCAGAGCTTTAGACAGATGGGGTAAGAAAGTGTACACCACTGCAACTCTCGCCATTAGGGCTTTGAATTGCCAGTTTCACATGCTGAAGTACCAAAAACATATTATGGAACTTATTAAGCAAAAAATAACTACCTTTACAGACTGTGCAGAAAGTAAAGAATTACAAGAGCTTATGCATTCTGCAAGCCAAGTCAGCAAGCATACATTGCAGTGTGGCTTTGATGCCCTAGAAGCATCTTGCAGGGCAGCAGTCACTGGTTCTGTACTGAGAAGACATGCTTGGCTTAAGGAGCAGACCTTGCCAGACCATGTCAAATCAAAATTACTAGATGCTCCTTTGAATAAGGACAATCTGGCACCAAAGCAGAAATGGTTCTTAAAAAGATGGAATAAAAAGCTGAATCTATGCAGACAGTCAAAGATTTCTTGCAAGTACAGCCTCCTAGATTCAGTAGGCATTGTCCCTCGAAACATTGGTCCTTTCCAGCCCCCTCAAGGCCATCTGAAACTAGACCCAGAGGAAACAGACCCTTGAGACTACAGTCTCACGGTATGCAAAGATCTAAGCAATGGAGTGCCTCCACTTCAAAAACAGGGAGTGCTAAGCCACCCCCTTACGGGAAGAATTCCCAATGACTTCTTTACTCCACTCCCCACCTCTGCCCAACTACTTGTGCCCCTAGGAGGAAATCTTGCCCATCATGGAAAAAGCTGGATTTCCATCACCAAGGACTCTCTGGTCCTGAACATTGTATCCCAGGGTATAAATTTCACTTCCACTCACTGCCAGCCCCAAAAGGGTTCTCAGTCCTTCCTCCAAACCAGTGGGCAGAGGCAAAAAAATAATGTCAATACCTTCTCTCTTTAAGGGTAATTCAACCTGTTCCTGTGGAACAGATAGGTCAAGGATTCTATTCCAGACTTTTCCTGGTACCCAGAAAAGAGGGCTCTTGAGGCCCAACCCTAAATCTTTCCATTCTAAACACCTTCCTGGTGGTACCAAAATTCAAAGTTCTCACCCTGCAGCATCTTCTTCCTGTGCTGGCCAAAGATGCCTGGTTAGCTACCCTAGACTGAAAAGAAGCCTATCTGCACATCCCTATAAGGGAATCGTGCAAGAATCTACGCTTCAGGGCAGGATCTTGCCTTATCAGTTCTCTGTACTTCCCTTTGGCTTATCCACTGCTCCCAGAGTATTCACAGAATGCCTGGCTTCAGCAATTGCCTACTGCAGACAAAGAAATTCAAATTTACCCGTACTTGGACGACTGCCTTATTCAGGCAGACAGGAAATGCTGTTGCAGCACCTGACATTTGTAAAAAACCTTCTAACCTCCCTAGAGTACACCATCAATGAAAATAAATCAAAACTAGTCCCCAGTCAAAAGATTATATTCCTGGGAGCAAGCTTGGACACAGCATCCCAGGTGGCATTCCTTACACCAGAAAGACAAGTCTGTCTGACAGACTCCTTCAGTCAAATGGCCACCAAAACCCAGCTATCCGCAAAGAAAATCCTGCAGGTCCTAGGGTTCATGGCCTCATGCATCCTACTAATTCTATATGCCAGATTGCATATGAGGAAACCTCAGTGGTACTTAAGTCTTTGGTGCCAACATTCTCAGGACCTGGAAACAATTCCTATCATACCTTGTCTAAGGACAGAGTTTCTTTGGTGGGCAGCAGTATGCATCCACAGCAAGGGACTATCCATTACTCTACCCCATGCCTCCCAGACCCTAACCACTGACGCATCAGATTATGTCTGGGGGGCACACCTGGACGACAAGTGCATTCAGGGCCACTGGAGCCCAAGTCAAATTCATTTGCACATAAACCAAAAAGAGATGCTAGCTGTGTAGCACGCTCTAACAGCTTGCAGATCCCTACTCTCACCAGGACCCCTGCTAATAAAAACGGACACCACAGCTGTGGTACATCAACAAGCAGGGGGGAACCCACTCTTACCCACTCTGCAGGCTAGCCATGGCCTTGTGGAACATGGCCTTGGACGTGCAGGTCCATCTGCAAGCTCAATTCCTGCCAGGCAAACAAAACACACTGGCAGACAACTTAAGCATAAATCTCCTAGACCCACACGAGTGGCAATTAGAGCCCAGAACCTTCAGCCTTCTGATTCAGAAATGGGGGACCCCAGAGGTGGATCTCTTTGCCTTCCCCTGAAATCACCAGCTCAGCAAATTCTGCACCAGAACACCTCACACCAGGGCCTGGCAAGTGGATGCTCTGTCCTTCCCGTGGGTAAACCTCTCAATCTTTGCATTTTCCCCTCTGCCCCTTCTCTCAAGAATATTGCTCAAAATAAGACAGGACAGACTCAGGACAATTCTGATTACCCCGGACTGGCCACGCCAGCAGTGGTACCCACTCCTGTGCAGCCTGTCACCGGTGCCACCATAGCACCTACCCTAGAGCCCCACCCTGCTCACTGAGCAGGCGGGGCAAATCTTGCATCTGCAACTACAAACCCTAAATCTTGCAGCCTATCTTATTCCTCGAATTCTCTCCCAGGACCAGCCTAAGCAAGCAGGTACTGGACGTCATTCTTTAAGCCAGAAGACCCAGTACAAGGAAATCATATGCTGATAAGTGGAAAAGGTATTGCTCCTGAATTCAATCTAAAGGAGAGGGCACAACTCTGCCCTACCTACCCCAATCCTGGATTACTTAGCAGATCTACTCCACAGAGGCCTATCCTTATCCTCCATTAAGATCCATGCCTCTGCCATCTCGGCTCATTAAAACTCTGAGCCCACCCCTTTTCTCTCACCGTCTCATCAAACAGTTCCTGAGAGGGGCAAACAACTTAAGGCCACAAAGGGAGAGCACTCACCCCCTGCTTGGGACATTAACTTTGTACTGGGAAAGCTCACACTGCCCCCTTTTGAGCCTGCAGTGTCAGCAGACTTAAAATTCCTCTCTTGGAAAGAAGCTTTGCTCCTGGCCATCACTTCAGCAAGAAGAGTGTGCGAGTTACAAGCACTTATGACCATGGAACTTTTCATTATTTTTCATGTTGACAGGGTCTCCCTCCGGACTAATCCTTCCTTTATGCCTAAATTGGTGTCCAGTGTGGCTCTCAGCCAATCTATCCATTTGCCATACTTCTTCCCTAAACCTCAAAATAAAGGGTAAAGGATCCTGCACTCCTTGGATGTGCACAGACCGCTCAGATTCTACCTGGATAAGACTAAGCCCTTCAGGAAATCTGACCAGTTACTCAGTTTTACACCAGGGGCAGAGGGCAAGGCCATTTCAAAACAGACAATATCCAAATGGATAGCACACTGTATCCATTTCTGCTACAAACACCATGGAAAGCCAACCCCTTAGGGGGTCAGAACACATTTCACTTGGGCAACTTCTACCTCTACAGCATTCCTCAGGGGAGTCCCTACCAGGGACATTCTGGAAGCTGCTACCTGGAGTTCTGTACACACATTCACCAAGCATTACCACCTGCCTATATTTTCCAAATCCAGGGCGGGTTTTGCAACTGCAGTCCTGCAGGGCATACTAGCCAGCCCAAACACTTCTTGACTACCTCCACCCTTTCTACAGCTTTGGGAATCGACCCAAGTGTGATGACTGCAACAGTGAAACACGAAGAACATAGTACAGTTGTGTGTACACTTACCATAGATGTTCGAGTGTATTCATTGCTGCAGTCCTGGTTTCCTTCCCCAGCCCCCTTCTCTCTCTCTCCTCTGTGTATATTACTCACCCCTTACAGGGGTATTGGTATTTTCTTTTTACTGGTGAAGATTTTTCTACCATAGCTTAGCTCCCTTTTTTAGGGCTCCTGACATTTGGGGCAAGAAAAACTGATGTAATGGCGAAGGCTGCCTGTTTTTATACCCTGACGACCTAATGTCAGACCTGGAACGACAGCAACTGGCGCAGAAATACTAAATCTCTGGTATTCGGGCCGACTGAAGCTACCTGCAGGCAGATAACCCTAGTGTGATGACTGCAACAGTGAATACACTTGAACATCTACATTTATGATAAGTGTACACAACTGTACTTTATCCACCATCCTCTCCTACTACTATCGTATAGTTGGAATCTTCTCCTATCCTTGACTGTAATTAACATATGGGAGGGTCGTGCAATCCTCAGGGATCAGACTGCTGTTCACTGCCTAGAACGACCTGAAGGTGGTGCTGACAAATGCGCCCCCCCCCCCTTTTTTTTTTTTTTTTTTTTAAACCCAAGATCTGTTGGAGATGAATGAAAGTACTTTAGAAATTGAGCAATTGTGCTGGTAGTGGGTTTCTGCATGGCAGAAAGACCCAATAATCTGTACTGCAACATTGATCTACTCCTAACATCTACAATTATGGTAAACGTGACACAACTGCATTTTATTTTTGTTAGGTTTTGGGAGGTCTATTAACCCCCATGCCCTGCTGCTATTCCATTTACCAGAGGTACTGTTGGACACACTGGATTTTAAGGAATATTTATGTTCTCATGTACAGGGACCTAGCATAGTATGATCAGTGCAGAGTAAAACCATTTCCAGTGATTTGCACACTATGCTTAAGGTGTTCTGAAAATGCTTAGAGTTGGTGTATGCCTGGAGTTTTTCCATCTCCGAAACCTGTGGCAGCATTACAGGTGCCCTCTGTATAAAATAATTCTTCTGATTCTAATCGTAAGTGAAGGGTTCATGTGATGGCCGCACTAAGTGGAGTAGAATTGGGGCATGCCATTTGTGATCCCATATTGTGTTCTGTCAAGGGGAGTAGAATCTGGAAATGCCATTAGTGATCCCAGAGGGGACAAAACTTTGACCGGCTTCCTTAGATTTGACCTAGATGTAGATGCATGCAGCCCACCTAACTCATTCACTCCAGTGGAACTCAGGAAGTTTGCACTTTAACTTGCAGTGGGTGAAGCCTAAGCCTTTTGACAGAATCAAATTATGTATTCCCATTTCAGACAAATGTTCATATATCTGGAACCATAGGGGTCTTGAAAGAAGTATAAATGGCAAACCCTTCAGCACAAACTATTTTGTAGTGATAGACCTAGAACCTAAATAATGCTTAAACTGAATTTTATAAGTCACAGTAAGCACAGTAACTTAACTTTGTAATATTTTGTAAACAGCTTACAATATCTCAACAACCACTCAAGTTACAAACATACATCAGCAGGATTTTATTCATCTAGCTGAGAGCTTTCATATGAGGCTATGGAGTTCTGTCTGTGTTACTTGATTGTTGAGATATTTAGAAAAATGTGAAAATATCTATATAAACTAGTCATAAAAACAACAATTGAAATCCTGCACTAGACAGAGGTCAAATATTAATACAGTTGAGTTTGCCATTGTGTAAGCTTTAAGTTGAAATCTTTTAAAACCTTGTACATAGCATGGTTCTGGAATTATTGATGCAAGTATGAACAAACAATATTTAACGCCTAAAGGCGTCATCAGTAGTTAACTGCAGATGCACTTGGAGGTGTGTCACTCTGGTGTAATGAATTATTGCGTGGCAAAATGGCTCAAGTCTCTGATAAGCAATCATATCAGTTTGAAAGAGGTCATGGCCCTGGTTTCTAATACTGAGTTTAAGTAGGTGCTGTAACCATCAGCTCTGAGGGTTAATGCAGGCAATGCCACAGTTATGTGGAACTTAAAGAACTGGTGCAAGTGCTGTTTATGCTGGCAGTGGTGACCTGCAAAGTAACATTCCAACTGGGTGTGAATCTCTAAGTCTTTCTGTCTGTCCAGTACACAGTGGCAGGCAAAGCAAGCCCAGGCCAGACAGTTGCACATTGAAATTGAGCCACATGGTCTTAAATGTCATAGGCATAGATGGGATCTGCCAATAACAGATCTCTGCTTTGGAGGGATACCAACTAGAAGGTTTTAATTCAAAAATATATTGACTACTGCTCTCCGCATCCCTTTGTAAGGGGAACTGCTGTATGCATCCCCCAATCCCTCTTTTCCTGAGGATACTACAGAAAGTCCGCTATCAAGGTCAGATTTAGTAAGGCAGCCCTTGCGTCCAAGACAAATTTAGATGTTCATTGTATATAACTCTTGGGAATTCTGGTGGAGAAGGTCCAGCGACTGTCCTGATAGAGCTTAGCAGCCTTCCCCTTTCATGTTTCTCCCAACTGATATAGTTCTGCAGGGTAGGTTCATTACAGCTCCCGCAGAATGTACCATTTTAGTCCAGAATTAGGAAGCTTTGGTATATATCTCAATCTTTTGAAAAGCCTCATGTTGGCATCTTGGATTCTCTGTTGGATACCCATTAAGGGTCTGTTTTCTGAGAAGTGCATATTCTTTAGGAGACTAAAAAACTCAACAATAGGAAAATTACGTCTATGCAAATGGAAAAGTTTTTCTTACATTGTGCTGTGCAACAGACATCCATAGAGGCTACTAAGATGGTTGAGATCCTGAATTCCATGTCAGGTTTGTTTCCAAGGGGTTTATCTTGTGTGTCTGAAGTATACTGTTCAGCTGTTACTTTACTTTCCTGGATCCCCATTGTCCTCTATTACTACACTGAGACTGTATCTGCAATTTCTACAGAATTTGTGCCTCCCCATGGGACCTTCATTTTTGTGACTGATATCTAAATCTGACCTCTTTCAACCAAACACCTCATTTACAACTGGGTTCTTGAATTGGCAGACCTTATTCTTGGCAGTTACCACTTCAGCTTGAAGAATTTCTAAATTTGTAGGATCTCGTGCAAGGAGCCTTACAGAGCCTTTAATGAGGACAGAATAAACCCAAGTATGCCTGTGAGCTAGCTGTCAGTCTGTGTAAGTACGTGTTTTCTGTGCAAAACAACACTGGTGTAATACTACACTTCTAAGATGTGCATAAACTGCACAAATACACAAGAATGAAGGACTTTGACAGGACCTTCCTGTCTTTCATACCAGGCAGAGAGGGAGTAGGGAAGTGTCCAAGCTAACCCTCTAAGTGACTGTCCATCTGCTTCAGTTTTTGTTGTGAAGTTAAGGGCAGGCTATGGAGGACTCGAGTCTGCATTTTACCAGGGCAGGAGCTGTGGCAGTAACCTTTCCTGCAGTATGTACCTGCTTTAGGGTATTGGTGAAGCAGCCACTAGGATTTTCTTGCACTCTTTTTCTAAGTATTACATTCTGGGTCTTCAGTCCAAGAGTAAAATAGGATCTGCTTCTTAAGTTTAGTGTATCCTGTGGCAGCTGTCATACCATGAGGTCAGCTAATTGATTTTATTACCCTACTCTTGGGTAATTGTCAAAACTTCAGTAGTGATTGTTGTAATGAACATAGTAATCTGAGCTGCCCACACAGATGTACTGCTACTGTGTAAGCTCTTTCCTACTCATAGTTGGTCTTCAAACATGCTCTACCCTATGTGACTGACATGGAAGTGGAAAAGTAGTCACCTCACTTGCCTAGCTGTATAATTGTATAGTACAAAAAAAATCAGAAAGAAGGAATTGGAGCAGTGGCTGTACTGAATATGCTATAGTGGAGGCCCATTCCTACATATAACAATCCTGCTGCCCTAAGGGGTCCATTATCTGACATGCCTACAAGCTGTCAGGTGTAGGTCCTTCAGTGGACCTTAGGCTGAAAAGCCCTGCTGTATTACTAATCTTGTTACTTGGGGGACACAGTAAGTGGCATTTACACAGACCACCTGAGTGTAGTGCCACTATCTACAGCCATGTATTTGTTCCTTTTACCAAAATAGAAATGAAAATGTCAGCAAGTACTACTACTCTGCTGTGCATCAGGACAGCATCCTGAACTAAGGAGGAGGCTTAGTTCAGCTCTGAAGGTCTCAGAAGAAGCAGTGGAAATCAGACCTGAAGGGCATGTCTGCTTGCGTTGAAGGGCACAGGATGCCTGCTTGCCTTAATGTGCCATGAATAATTGTTCAAATTGCAACAGTAGGCCTGTTTCTCAAATATCTATTGACTTGCACACACAACTGTCTTCATCTTCCCTCTTGACTGTCCAGTAGAACAGCCATGCTTGGATTTACTTTGGTTTTATGCTGAGGCTACCCTTTCTAATTTTGGAAGTTTAATTGCCATTATTGGTTTTGTTATTGGTCTTGATTTTGTCTTTTGTGAATGCTCCACTTTCCCTGTACTTCTGTTGTGCGTCAGTATACATAACTGCTCGGGGACAGTCTGAAGTGTTAGGTGCAGTCTTTGTATTTTGAGCTTCTCTGTGTCATTACAGGTTGTGATCTTCAGAAAAAGGGGCGTCTCCATGAACAGTTAGTCGTTTTGTCCGCAACATGCTGGTTGTTGAGTAATGTATGGTTGCTGTGTATGGGTGATGGAGCTTGACCAGGCTCCAGTTGTGTTTTTTTTTTTTTGACCTGAAGATTGGGATTGTGACTCTTCTGACCATGGAATCTCTGGTGTTGGGATCTCTGGTGTTGGGGCCTTCCTTACCATATTTGGTGTGTGGCTCAATGAATTTTTATGAAAAGGGGTCTCACAGCTTCTCCATCTGTTATAAGGTAAATTTGTCTGGAACTGTTTGGTCATCCTTTACTTACTTATTCCTTCCCCCTCTACTCCCTTTTGTGTTTGTGTGTGTGTGGGGGGGCTACTGCAGGGATTGAGACTGTCTGATATTGGGGCAGTCTAGAGAACAGTCCTGTAAGTAGCTGTGTCCTCCCTTTGTACTGCTGTCTCAGCAGATTAGATGGTGAGAAGTTGTGGTGGTAGCACCCCCCCCTTTTTTTCCCCATAAGTCTTCCC
This sequence comes from Protopterus annectens, assembly GCF_019279795.1. Lineage (NCBI taxonomy): Eukaryota > Metazoa > Chordata > Ceratodontiformes > Protopteridae > Protopterus > Protopterus annectens. Next base: position 872,593,047 of record NC_056737.1, on the reverse strand, counting down.
TTTGTCATGTTTATGGACACATTCTTCCCTTGGTGGCCCTACTGGGTGTGGATTCGGTCTCCTGTTCTTAGATGGTCCTATGGACCCTTTATGGTCCTGACAAGGATCGTCAGTTTGTCCTTTTTTTAATCCAGCAAAAATACTCTTGTTTTTGGTATTTGGTTTAGTGTCTTTTATTTCTTAAATGTTAGGCTTCTGACTTGATCCTTGGAAGAAGCGATTTTTTTTTTATCCTCCCTGCAGATGACCTTTAGCTGCCATCAGCTCTTTTCGTCATTCACCATGTGTGCTTAGACCCATCTTAATCCCTATGTGCTCAACTCAACTTATGTCTAGAGCCAGTGATTGTGTGACTGCTGCTGGGGAGTGAGCTATATCACCCCCACCACCCCATGGTAGCCTTGCAAGTTTTACAGTGGCTGACTTCTGGAGATGTATGCACGCTTCTGTTTCTGTGCAAAATCATGACCAAATGGAATACCGTTTTCTGGTCTCTTAATGTTCTTATTGCAGTAAGCATAGGCAGACCCCTTTCCCTAGGCTAGGCAATCCATTGTTATTAACTTACTGCCATGTTACCCCACTTGATCTGTTAAGCACTAGTGCTGCTAGTCCAACACAGATCTGGGGTGCAGTCACAGCTTCATCCACTTTGCAGTACAGGTTTAGAGCTTGTAGGAGTTTTGAGATAGTGGAAAGCTTCATTTTTTTAAGTTGATGCGCACTCCATTTGAGCAGGGATGTATGTTTTAGCACTGCAAGTCAGCCTTTTTGAGGCATCCTGCTCATATGAAAGTCATTTGTGCTCTGTTTCAGTTCCCATATCTAATTCCTAGATAGTTATATTCCCTTGGTTGTCATTGGAGAGCAAGACCATAGCTGTACTACAGAAGGGCAAGCAGTTCCTTTGCAAGGTCTATACTGCATCCCTCCTTTGGACATCTCTCTCCTTCAGAGAACTTGACCTTAGCTTTCAGCATGCTTGTCTGGTTTTGTTAATCTGTACTTCAGTGCTGAAGGTAGTGGGACAGTGGGACTTTACTGTTAAAAAAAAAAAAAAAAAGAACTAGAGAAAACTAGTATTTCACGTTACTTCATTAGTGCAGTTGTAAAATGCCCCTTGAGGGAGAGTGATGGCTTCTTTTTTGCAGCTTTCAGATGTCCTTCAAGAATGCAACTGTAGTCCTTACATATGGGTTGTCCTGCCTCAGGCAGCCCTCGGTCGGCCGGATTCCAAAGTCTGGGTCCGGTGTCGGCTGATGTCGCATCCTCCCCGACGTCAGAGCAGCTGGGGTATAAAAGCATCAGCCGACGCCATCTTCCACAGTCTTTCTTGCCGCGCGGTGCCCGAAGCAGAAGTAGTTCGCAAGTGCCGGTCGGTCAGCTCCTGTGTTTTACGTATCCGAAGTCATCAAAAAGCTAAGTACCCCATTGGGGAACCTTTTCTTGCCTCAGCCAATGTCAGAAAAAACTGAAAAAGTCAATAACTGTTTGTCTTGTGGTAAACAAATACCTCATAAGGACTTCCATTCTTACTGCCTCCCCTGCCTTGGCCCAGACCACGACGTCTCGGCCTGTGCTGCCTGTGCTTGCTTCAATAAGCGCACACTCAGGTGCCGGGCAGAGTTTGCTGAAGACTTTTTTGGCGATAAATACTCTTATACCATGCCGTCGGAATAACCGACACCACATATTACCAAAAAACGGAAAGACCGGGACCGACATCCTCGGCCCGCGACTTCCACCGGCACCATGCCAAAAACTACCACGAGTGCATCGGTCTCTTCTGAGGCGTTTGTTATGCCGCTCCAGACCGACGACACCGCTTTACCGATCACTCCGGCCCCGGAGCCGGTGCCGGTTGTTGATTTTCCTCCAGAAACTGAAGCCCAAGATTTGCCTGAAACCATACCGGTGGACAAAGTGACCCCAGCACGTGGGGCAAGCTAGGCCTCCTATGTCTATCAAGGCCTACACACGTGCTAAGGCTGCCAGCCAGGCTAAGTCTCACCCTCCTAAAGCTTTGCCTCAGCCCACTACTGATAAACAAATCATGACTTTAGCTGCAGATTTAATTTCCTTAATCAGAGGCTCCCAGGCCCATCCTGACAGAGGTTCTCAGCCACCTTCTGACAAAAGGCCCAGGGTTGAGCATACAGACGCTCTTTCTTCAGATGAAGCCTCTGGTGACTCTGATCACTCGGATACCCAGGAAGAGTCCTTCCAAGCCTACGAGGATTCTGATGCGGAGGAATCTATTCCTTCTGCCTCTCCTCCTGAGAATATTTCTTTTGGGGAAATTCTCCACTCCATGAGAGAGCATTTTCAGTAGCAGGGTCAGGAATTCTCTGACTCCAGGAAATGGCTTCGTACCTTCCTCAAGCTTCCCCAACACAGGCCTTTAGCTATCCCTCCAGTGTTAGATGTACTGGATGATGTGTACTCGGATTAGAGTGCTTCTCCTGATTCTCTTCCCCCCTGCTCCGGTCAAGCCAGACAGATACTAGAGGGTTCCTGAAACTCACAAACATTTCTTTAAGGCCCATTCTGTTGATCTAGAAACAATTTCCCAGGGGCCCAAAGGGGTGGCCACATCCACGGCCAAAAATCCTTTGCCCTCAGACAGAGAAGCTAGGTCCCTGGAGAGGTGGGGCAAAAAAGTTTATACCTCAACCACACTTGCAATGAGAGCCCTTAATTGCCTTTTTCATATGTTTCAGTATCAGGATTTCTTGATGGATGATTTGCAGAAAAAGTTAGCCTCTCCAGAGCCTTTAGATAGAAAGGCCTTGCAGGATTTGGTCCATAACACTCAGCAGGTTAGCAATCATTTCCTTCAGTGTGGATGTTCTTCATCTCACATTGCTGCAGTCATAACCTGTGAGTAGTCCACTGTCCTCGGTCGGCCCGAATACCAAAGTGTTAGGCTGGCGTCGGTCATGGTCGCTCAGATCTGACGTCAGTACGCAGTGGTACTAAAGTGCATGACCGACGCCATATCCGCAGTCTTTCTTGCCGCATGGTCCGAAGCAGAAGCAGCGTTTGCAAGTGCCGTTCGGCGTCCTGAAATTTTTGTATACTGAGTTTCAGACCGAAGACCATGTTGGGCTAAGTACCCCGTTGGGGAATATTTTTGTCTTTTCTTGCCTCAGTTAAATCCAGATGTCAGAAAAAGTAAATAATTGTCTTTCTTGTGGGAAGCAGATACCTCATAGGGATTACCACTCTCTCTGTATTCCTTGCTTAGGGCCTGAGCACGACGTAGTCGGGTGTCGCTTTTGTGCTAGATTTAATAAGCGCACCATCAAACGCAGGTTAGATTGTGCTAGGCTTGTCTTCGGTAAGCGGTGTAATTACAATATGCCGTCGGATCCTCCGACGCCTGCTACCGCTAAGAAGCATAAAGAAAAAACGCCAAAGTCCAAGCAGGATGAGTCGTCCGTTCCGGACGCCGGTTCTTTGGAAACTACGGTGGAATCTGTGGATCCAGCCGAGGTTTCAGCTGAATCTCAGGGGGAGCTTTTAATCTTGCAGGATGTGGCCTCTCAGGAGTCGGGTCAGGCTGAGGGGACCTCTCAGGTCTCTGTAGTCCCTTCTTTGCATAAGGTGGTTAGGCCTTCTGTTTCTGTCTCTAAGGCACCTTCCAAGGTCAGGCCTGGTTTGTCTTCCACTGGTGTCAGCCCTAGTTCTGCAAGTTCTGTACCTAAAAAGCATATGCTGAAGATGGCAGAGGATTTGATTACTTTAATCAGGGGTTCTATACCCCCTCCGGATAAGAGGCCTAGGGTGGAGCCAGAGGTGGAAGGATTGGAGCATTCCTCAGATTACTCTGAGTCTTCGGCTGAGGACATTCAGGATTTTCCTCCTTATTCTGATTCAGATGCAGAGGATTCATGTCCTTCTGCTTCCCCTCCAGAGGATTTTTCTTTTTCTGAAACCCTGCATTCCATGAGGGAGCATTTTAAGTGGGAAGGCCAGGATTTCTCAGATTCTAGAAAGAGGCTTAGGGAATTTTTATTTTTACCACAGCATAGGCCATTGGCTATTCCCCCTGTTTTGGATGTTGTACAGGATGTTTTCTCTGAAGCTTCCCTTAATCCTGATTCTTTACCTCCTGCCCCTGTTAAGCCTGACAGGTATTACAGAGTGCCAGAGGCTCATAAATATTTGTATAAGAGCCCAAGAGCTGACCCGGAAACTATTAGCCAGGGACCTAAGGGGGTCAGGGCCTCTATTGTAAAGAATCCAGTTCCTCTGGATAAAGATTCTAGAGCTTTGGATAGGTGGTGTAAAAAAGTGTATACCTCTTCCACTCTAGCGATGAGGGCTTTGAATTGCCAGTTTCATATGCTGAAGTACCAGAATTTTCTCTTAGGTCAGTTAAAATCTAAGGTAGATGCTTTGGCAGAGGGTATTGAGTGTAAGGAATTGCAAGATTTAGTTCATGCCTCTGATCAGGTGGGTAAGCATTCTTTGCAGTGTGGTTTTGATGCTCTTCAGGCTTCTTCCAGGGTGGCTGCCACTGGATCAGTTATTCGTAGGCACGCCTGGCTTAAGGATCAGAATTTGTCAGAGCATGTTAAAGCTCGAATTTTGGATGCTCCCCTTCAATCTGAGGTTCTGTTTGGTTTTCCTGTGGAGTCAGTTTTGAAGAAAATGGAGGACAAAGCTAAGTCCATGCAGACAGTTAAGGAATTCTTACAGGTGCAGCCCCCTAAGTTTAGCAGAAATTGGCCTACTAAGGGATGGGCTTATCCTTCTTCTGATTTACAGTCTAGGGGCAGAGCTCATGCTCAGGGTTCTTTCAGACCGAGGACGTGGAGTTCCCCTGCACAATCTTCAGGTGAGGGCAGGGGTCAGCCTTTTCGTAAACAGACCCAATGACCTGTATCTTCAGCTGCCAGATCCCTCCTGTCTGGCAGCTCCTCTGGGAGGAAAGTTGGCACTATTCAGGCAAAATTGGCTTTTAATCACCCAGGACAAATGGGTGTTGGACATTATAGATCAAGGCTACAAGTTTTATTTTCACACCTTGCCTCCTTTCAAAGGCATGCCAGACGTTCCTCCTCAGCAAAAGGTGGAGGCTCACAAGCAGATTTCTTTACTTTTAAACATGGGGGCTATCCAGGAGGTCCCTCCGTTAGAAGTAGGCCTAGGATTTTATTCTCGCCTGTTTCTTGTACCAAAGAAAGGAAACACTTGGAGGCCAATTCTGGATTTGTCTATTCTCAACACATACCTGGACATTCCAAAATTCAAGATGTTAACTTTACAACAACTTCTGCCTCTGCTAGGCAAAGATCACTGGATGGTAACTCTGGATCTCAAAGAGGCTTATCTTCACATTCCTATCAGGCCCAGCTGCAGGAGGTTCCTGCGTTTTTGGGCTGGGGCTTTTCATTATCAGTTCTCTGCATTGCTCTTTGGCTTATCTACTGCGCCCAGGGTGTTCACAAAGGTCCTGGCTCAGGTGATAGCCTTCTTAAGGTTAAGGGGAATACAAATTTATCCTTATTTGGACGATTGCCTGATTCTTGCTCAAGACAAAGTCAAGTTACTTCACCATCTACAGTATGTTATGGCAGTGTTAAGGTGCCTAGGGTATTCTGTGAACGAAACAAAGTCCAGTCTAGTACCCTCTCAGGACATGTGCTTTCTGGGTGTGAGACTGAATACAACCTCTCAGATGGTGTTTTTGACCCCGGACAAACAAAGAAATCTTACCCTTTACTTCCAGCAATTGTCTCTTCGGTCCAGGCTGACTGCAAGGACAGTCCTTCAAGCCTTGGGGTTCATGGCATCTTGTATTCTGGTGCTTCCCAATGCCAAACTGCATATGAGGAAGCTGCAATGGTATCTCAAAAGTGTATGGACTCAACACTGCCACGATTTGGACACTGTCATTCAGATAATACCTTGCATCCAAGAGGAATTTTTGTGGTGGGCTCAGGAATGTCACCTAAACAAGGGAGACTCTGTGACCCGACCAGAGGCGAGTCAGATCTTAACGACAGATGCCTCAGACATGGCTTGGGGAGCACACTTCAATGGAAAATGGGTTCAAGACACGTGGCCTGCCAGACTACAACATTTGCATATCAACATGAAGGAGATGTTGGCAGTCCAATTTGCACTGATGGCTTTCAAGGATCTACTTCACCCAGGACAAGTGTTGATTCAAACAGACAACACAACAGTCATGTGGTACATCAACAAGCAAGGGGGAACCCATTCGTACCCTCTTTGCAGACAAGCTATGATTTTGTGGGAGACTGCTCTGTTTGCACCTCACTCTTCAGGCAAGGTTTCTGCCAGGAGCACAGAACTCCTTAGCAGATGTTTTGAGCAGACAGATGGTGGATCCCCACGAGTGGAAATTGGATCCTCATGTTTTTCAACAGTTGACGGTGTCTTGGGGGACTCCAGACATAGATCTGTTCGCTTCTCCACTGAATTACCAACTGCCAAAGTTTTGCACAAAGCTGTTTCACCCAAAAGCTTGGAAAGTGGATGCTCTATCATTCAGTTGGAACAACCTTCACGTTTATGCCGTTCCTCCTCTGCCTCTCCTTCCCAAGGTGCTATTGAAGGTCAGGCGGAACAAGCCTTGCATGATTCTAATAGCTCCAGATTGGCCACGACAGCACTGGTACCCTCTGCTGAGGAGTTTAGTACGGGAGCCTCCTTGGCCTTTGCCATCACTTCCACACCTTTTGTCCCAGGCAAGCAATCATTTCCGCAATGTCAAGATTCAGTCCCTGCATCTGACAGCCTGGCGTATTCTGTTTTAGACCCTGGGGGGGTCACAGCTTCCTCAACAAGTTTTGAATGTCATTTTGGAGGCCAGACGGCCTAGTACAAGGAAAGTTTATGCTGATAAATGGAGGAGATTTTTTTTTTGGAGCAAAACAAAGAGCTTTGATGTTTCAGTGCCTAATTTGAGTGTTTCACTTCAGTATCTTACAGAATTATTAGACAAGGGTTTGTCTTTCTCCTCTGTAAAAGTTCATGCTGCAGCCATTTCTGCTCACTATGACTGTGACCCACCATTATTCTCTCACCCTTTGTTTAAGCAATTTCTTAGAGGGGCAAAGAACATAAAACCCCCACGTAGAGCTCCTACTCCTTCCTGGGATCTCAATTTTGTGTTGGAAAAGCTCACTTTACCTCCTTTTGAACCTGCAGCTACTTCGGAGTTTAAGTTTTTGTCTTGGAAGACTGCTTTTTTGTTGGCCATTACATCTGCTAGAAGGGTATCTGAATTACAAGCTCTAATGGCGGTTGAACCCTTCCTGATATTTCATAAGGACAGGGTCTCCCTACGCACTAATCCTACTTTTATGCCTAAAGTTGTTTCTAATGTGGCCTTAAACCAATCTATTCATTTGCCTACATTTTATGCTGATCCCCAAAATAAGGGGGAAAAAAATTTGCACTCTTTGGATATTCACAGGCAGTTACGTTATTATTTGAGCAGGAATAAAGGGTTCGGACAGTCCCAACAGTTGTTCATTTCTTTTGCCTTGGGTTCACAGGGAAAACCTGTTTCAAAACAAACTATTTCTAAGTGGATTGGCCATTGTATTGCTTTTTGTTATTCTCATCATGGTAAGGAGGTTCTGGCTGGAATCAGACCTCATTCCACTAGGGCTACTGCCACTTCTACTGCTTTTTTAAGGGGAGTAGCTACTAAGGATATTTTGGAGGCAGCTACTTGGAGTTCAGTGCACACTTTTTCTAAACATTACCATCTCCCTCTTTATTCCAAATCTAGGGCTGGGTTTGCCACTGCAGTTTTACAGGGCATGTTAGCAGCTCCTAATGCTATCTGATTTTACCAACCTCCCTTTACCTTTGCTTTGGGATTCTACCCACAGGTTATGACTGCAGCAATGTGAAATGAAGAACATAGTACAGTTTTGTACCTACCATAAATGTAGATGTTTGAAGATCCACATTGCTGCAGTCCAATTTACCCTCCCTCCTTCCCCTCTGTAGTTTGGGGTGGCTGTGTGGCTTGTGGTGTAACTATGGTTTCTACATTGGTGATTGGGTATTTCTCTATTTTTGGCTTTGGCCTTTCTTTTTAAGGCCTTCTGACATCTGGGGCAAGAAAGACTGCGGATATGGCATCGGTCATGCACTTTAGTACCACGGCGTACTGACGTCAGATCTGAGCGACCATGACCGACGCCAGCCTAACACTTTGGTATTCGGGCCGACCGAGGACAGCGGACTACCCACAGGTTATGACTGCAGCAATGTGGATCTTCGAACATCTACATTTATGGTAGGTACAAAACTGTACTTTATGATGCATTTGAAGCTTCATGTAGGGCAGCTATGACAGGGGCAGTCATACGTAGACATGCATGGTTGAAAGAACAGGCATTGCCAGATCATGTTAAAGTAAATCTTCTAGATGCACCTCTGGAAAAACACAAGCTATTTGGTGCTAATGCTCAGGATGTGTTAAAATCAATTGAGGAAAAGGCTAAATCAGTGCAAACAGTCAAGGATTTCCTCCAGGTTCAGCCACCAAGGTTCAGCAGGAATTGGCCTTCTAAGAATTGGTCTTTTCCAGACACTGACAAGTTTCAAAGGGGAAAAAACAGGTGTGCCCGAGGAAGAGGGCAATACAGAGGCTCCTACAGAGGACGCCAATGGCAACCGACTAATCAGAGAGGTGGCGCAGGGACATCCCCTGCTCCACAGGGACAATCTCAATGACTTGACTTTGACACCGCCGACCAAGGCTCAAAGAGAAGCACCTTTAGGTGGAAAATTATCCTTATTTTCAAAAAATTGGCACATTTTAACAAAGGACAAATGGATTCTGGACATAATAGACCAAGGCTACAGGTTCCACTTCCATACTTTACCAACAAGACAAGGCATGCCAAACCTGCCACAAAATCAAAGGGCAGAGGCATTCGAACAAGTTTCATAGCTGATAAAAATCAAAGCAATAGAAAAGGTTCCTCCTCAGGAACAAGGCCAGGGATTTTACTCAAGACTGTTCCTTGTTCCAAGAAAAGAAAAGCAATGAAGACCTATACTGGACTTGTCCGCTCTAAACACTTTTCTCATTGTACCAAAATTCAAAATGCTGACACTACAGTAACTCCTTCCCATGCTGGGCAAGGGGTCTTGGCTGGTTATTCTGGACCTCAAGGAGGCATACCTGCATGTCCCAATCAGACACAGTTGCAGAAGATACCTCAGATTTCTTGCAGGGTCAGAGCATTATCAATTCTCAGCATTGCCTTTTGGCTTGTCTACTGCGCCCAGAGTATTCACGAAATGCCTGGCATCAGTAATTGCACACTGCAGACTCCAGGGGATACAAATATACCCTTACCTGGATGATTGCCTTATACAAGCGGACAGCAAGCAAGCCTTGGCAAAAAACTTGAATTATGTCATTTACTTACTACAGGCTTTGGGATACACAGTCAATTTACAAAAATCAAGACTACTGCCATCCCAACAAATAATTTTTCTAGGAGCCAAACTAGACACAGAATCACAAATAGCTTACCTCACAGAAGAGAAGCAAGAACAATTACCTCATTACTTCAAAAGCCTAGCAAAGTTCACCCAGATGACTGCAAGGAAAATCCTGCAGGCCCTGGGTTTCATGGCATCTTGCATTCTACTGATTCCACTGGCAAGACTACACATGAGAAAGCTGCAATGGTACCTAAAAAGTTTATGGTCTCAGCACAGCCACAACTTAGAAGCAATTATCCCACTCATCCCATGCCCACAAAGGGAATTTCTGTGGTGGGCCCAAGCAAGCCAGTCAAACCAAGGTATGCCTTTCAACAAACCTCAAACAAGCCAAACCATTACAACAGACGCCTCAGACCATGGATGGGGGGGCGCACATGGAGGGCAGATGCATTCAAGGGCAATGGACCCCCCAGGAAGTACATCTACACATCAATCAAAAAGAGATGTTAGCAGTAATTCATGCAATCGAGGCCTTCGGAAAATATCTTCAACAAGGCCATCTGCTAATAAAGACAGACAACACCACTGTTATGTGGTACATAAACAAGCAGGGAGGTACTCATTCTTACCCCCTTTGCAGACTAACAATGACCCTTTGGGAAAAGTCCCTGAAACTGAACATACAGCTGCAATCCCAGTTTGTTCCGGGCAGGGACAATGTTCTGGCGGACAGTCTAAGCAGAAACATCCTGGACCCGCACAAATGGATGTTGCATCCAGACATTTTTGCTCAAATAACTCATGCATGGGGGAGGCTGGACATATATCTCTTTGCCTCCCACCTCAATCATCATCTGAAAAAGTTCTGCTCGAGGACACACCATCCACAAGCCTGGAGAATAGATGCTCTCTCATTCAGCTGGAACTCTCTAACAATCTATGCATTCCCACCTCTACCATTAATGACCAAGGTGTTACTGAAGATCAAAGGAGAGCATCCGAAAGGCATCTTAATAGCTCCAGATTGGCCAAGACAGCACTGGTATCCATTACTAAGAAGCATAACTTGCACCAACCCGTGGCCCCTGCCTCAATGGCCTCTACTCTTGACTCAGCACAATTACAGGACGGTTCATCCCAACCTGCAAACTCTGCAGCTGACAGCCTGGAGGTTTCCATGATTTCTACCCATATCTCTCTCTCCAAGGAAGTTCAACAGATAATATTGGAAGCACGCAGACCTTCCACCAGAAAGACTTATTCAGCCAAATGGAAGAGATTCAACATCTGGAATACCAACAAGGGACAGGATGCATCAGTAATGAGCATCCCACAGATACTGGAATACTTGGCAGAAATGCTGCATAATGGACTTTCCTATTCCTCCATTAAAATACACGCTTCAGCAATTTCGGCAGCATACAACACTGATCCACCTGTGTTTTCACATCCATTGCTAAGACAATTTCTAAGAGGGATAAAGAATATCAAACCTCCCAGAAAACCACCAGTGCCTGCATGGGACCTCAACTTCGTGTTGGAAAAATTAACTCTTCCTCCTTTTGAACCAGCAGCATCTTCAGAATTGAAATTTCTGTCCTGGAAAACAGTTTTCCTGTTGGCAATTACCTCAGCAAGAAGAGTTTCGGAGATACAGGCCCTCATGGCAGTACATCCTTTTCTAATTTTTCATCAGGACAGGGTTTCTTTAAGAACCAATCCTTCTTTTATGCCAAAAGTGATATCCAGGGTGTCTCTAAATCAAGCAATTCACCTGCCCACCTTCTTCCCCAATCCTCAAAATAAAGGGGAAAAGCTGCTGCACACTTTGGACATACACAGGCAACTACGCTACTACTTGGACAGAACAAAGGCCAACAGAAAGTCTGACCAACTATTTGTAGCTTACACCCCTGGAGTGCAAGGAAAGGCAATTTCCAAACAAACAATTTCAAAGTGGATTGGACATTGCATCAGATTCTGCTATTCTTTCCATGGAAAGGGTGTGCCAGCCAATATCAGGCCACACTCCACCAGAGCTACAGCCACCTCCACAGCTTTCCTAAGAGGGGTGGCTACAAAGGACATTCTAGAAGCTGCTACATGGAGCTCCGTGCATACATTTTCCAAACACTACAACCTGCCTTTATATTCCAGATCCCGAGCAGGCTTTGCTTCGGCAGTCCTGCAGGGCATTTTAGCTACACCATCCTTATCTTAGAGCCTACCACCCCCAGCTTGGCTATGGTATTCAACCCATATGTAAGGACTGCAGTTGCATTCTTGAAGGACATAGTACAGTTTTGTACCTACCATAAATGTAGATGTCCGATAGATATGCAACTGCAGTCAGGTTTTCCCTCCCTCCTACCCCTCTGTGTATTGGGTCCACTTCCCTCCTTTTGTATTTAGTTGGGGATATCTGTTATGGTGTATCTGTTTATTGCTATTGTGTATGTCTGGAATTTTTTATCCAGTTCTAAATTTAGCCTTCCTTGGAGGGCACCTGGCATCTGGGGCAAGAAACACTGAGGAAGATGGCGTCGGCTGATGCTTTTATACCCCAGCCGCTCTGACGTCGGGGAGGATGCGACATCAGCCGATGCCGGACCCAGACTTTGGAATCTGGCCGACCGAGGGCTGCCTGAGGCAGGACAAACCCATATGTAAGAACTGCAGTTGCATATCTATCGGACATCTACATTTATGGTAGGTACAAAACTGTACTTACTTCACATTGGGTAGTTTGGTAATTAGAGCTTAGTGTGGTAGTTTTTCAGTAGTTACAACTGTCTTACAGTGATGGCGAACCTATGATGTGTGTCAAAGGTGACAGCAGCGTTCACCAACACCCGAGTTATCAAAGAAACTGAAAAAAATGCAATAAATGTATGACACTGCACTTGTCTATTAAAACTTGGCAACAAAATAGTCGTTAAATGATGATAATGAAATCAAATGCGGTGTGTCCCATATTTTTTCAGTTAAATTCAAAATTAGTATTAAAACTAGGGTAATTTTTTGTGCACTATTTTAAGCCAAGTTATCAGTGCACATATAGTTTTCTATGTTGTAAGTCACAGATTTTTCTTTTACTTTTATAATACATAGCAGCACACACATGATTGGACTGTGTTTTTTTCTCTCTTGTTTGTGGGTGGGGGAGGCAACAGACAGGCAGAGTCAAGATAGGCATTTTCGAACTTTTGACACGCCAAGCCCAAAAGGTTTGCCATCACTGGTCTATTATCAGCCCCTTCCTAGGCAGTTGACACATTCCTTCCCCATCTAGGACATCGTAATAGCCAGTGTAGTGGTTTTAAATGTTTTCCATTGTGGACCAGTCTCTCTCTTTCTCTTAATGCAAATGCTTGGGGAAGAGGAACATTCAGTGGGATGTCCATGCTTGTTGCTCACTTTCTTCAGTGATGTTGCCAGCAAGCAACCCCATCCCTAACCCTGGAGAATGAGAAGTGTTCCCTCTGGTCTTTCCACCAGATGAGTCCTACTTCTTCAGAGCTTCCTTCTAGATGTCCTTCAAGGATGCATCTGCAGTCATAACAAATGGGTTGTCCTGCCTCAGGCAGCCCTTCGGTCGGCCGGATTCCAAAGTCTGGGTCTGGCCTCGGCTGATGTCGCACTTCACCCGACGTCATAGCTGCTGGGGTATAAAGGCATCAGCCGACGCCATTTTCCTCAGTCTTTCTTGCCGCGCGGTGCCCGAAGCAGAAGCTGTTCGCAAGTGCCGGTCGGTCAGATCCAGAGATTTCAACGTACCGAAGACTTCAAAAAAGCTAAGTACCCCGTTGGGGACTCTTTCTTGCCTCAGCCGATGTCAGACAAAGTAAATAATTGTTTAACTTGTGGGAAACAAATACCTCATAAGGATTTCCACTCTTACTGCCTTCCTTGCTTAGGCCCAGACCACGACGTATCAGCTTGTTTAGCCTGTGCTTCCTTCAACCGACGGACTCGTAGACGTCGGTCGGAGTTTGCAGAAGAGTTTTTTGGCTCCACTTTTGCATATAAAATGCCGTCGGAGGCTCCGACTACACTTTTAGCTCAAAAACGCAAAGAAAAGGACCGACACTCGCGGCCCGCGGTTTCGGCTGAAACCACGGTTAGGCCTACCGCGAGTGTCTCGGTTTCGGCTGAAACCGAGACCTCGGTTCTCCCTTCGGCCGAAAGCATGCCTCCGATAACCGAGGCCACACAGGCCATGGCTGAGTCGGCTACAGAAATTCCTGCTGAAGTAGCAGGCACACAAGAGTTGTCTGACACTATTCCGTTGGACATCTCTACTCCTGCACGTGGGGCAGCTAGACCCCCTGCTTCCATGTCTATTGAGGCCTTTTCCAGGGCTAAAGCAGCCAAACTTTCCAAGGCCTTACCTTCAAAAGCTCCCTCTCACAGGCCTACCTCAAGTTCCCAGATTCTCAGCCTTGCTGAGGACCTTATTTCTCTGATCAGGGGAACCCATCCTCACCCAGACAGTGCCTCACAACCCCCTCCTGAAAAGAGGCCTAGGACTGAACCCCCTGAACCTCTGTCCTCTGACTAATCCTCGGATGGTTCAGAGGTATCGGACCATCAGGAAGGCCCGTACTCACCTTATGAGGATTCTGATGCAGAAGACTCCATTCCTTCTGCCTCACCTCCAGAAGAATTTTCTTTTGGGGAAACCCTACACTCAATGAGGGAACACTTCCAATGGCAGAGTCAGGATTTTTCTGATTCTAGGAAAAGGCTAAGGACTTTTAACACTTACCACAGCATAGGCCTTTAGCCATTCCACCTGTACTATCAGTTGTTGATGATGCATACAATGATGCCAGTACTGCCCCTGATTCTCTTCCCCCGGCCCCTGCAAAGCCTGACAGATACTACAGGGTCCCGGATACTCACTACCACTTGTATAAGGCTCATGCTGCAGACCCAGAAACCATTTCTCAGGGCCCTAAAGGTGTTGCAGCTGCCTCTGCCAAAAACCCACTACCATCTGAAAGAGAATCTAGAGCATTAGAGAGATGGGGTAAAAAGGTTTATACAGCTGCTACTCTTTCTGCCAGGGCTTTAAACTGTCAATTTCACATGATACAGTACCAGGAATTTTTGTTAGATCAGCTGAATAAAAAGCTGGCCTCTCCTGAACCTTTAGACCGTAAGTCCCTTCAGGATTTGGTACACAATTCTCAGCATGTCAGTAATCATTTCTTAAAATGTGGCTATGATGCACTGGAGGCTTCATTTAGATCAGCTATGACTGGAGCAGTGATTCGAAGGCATGCCTGGTTAAAAGAACAATCCTTACCAGACCATGTTAAGTCTAAACTCCTGGATGCCCCTATGGAGAAACAAAGCTTGTTTGGCTCCCCTGCACAGGAGGTTCTAAAGAAAGTGGAAGAAAAAGCAAAATCTGTCCAAACAGTGAAGGATTTTTTGCAGGTCCAACCTCCGAGGTTTAGCAGAAATTGGCCTTCAAAGAAATGGTCCTTTCCAGACACCTCCAGAGCACAGAGAGGCAGAAATAGACGCCCAAGAGGCAGAGGTCAATCTAGGGGTGCCTACAGGGGTCGTCAGTGGCAACCTGCCAACCAAAGAAGTGCCGCCACAGCTGCGACTGCAACCACTTCTGCAGGACAGACACAATGACTTGGCTCTGATTCCGCCTACCAGGGAACAACTGGAAGCACCCTTGGGCGGAAAGCTAGCCTTATTCTCAAGAAATTGGCATTGTATTACAGGAGACAAATGGACTTTACAAACAATAGACAAGGGCTACAGGTTTCACTTCCACACTCTACCAAAAAAGAGAGGAATGCCAAACCTTCCACCAAGCCAGAAATCAGAGGCTCTAAAACAAATCATCAGTTTACTAAGGATGAGAGCAATAGAAAAGGTACCATCTATGGAACAAGGCCAAGGATTTTACTCCAGACTATTCCTTGTACCAAGAAAAGAAAATCAATGGAGGCCTATTCTCGATTTGTCCGCACTGAACACATACCTCATTGTTCCAAAATTCAAAATGCTGACCCTACAGCAACTTCTTCCCATGTTGGGCAAGGAGTCTTGGCTGGTGACTCTAGATCTCAAGGAGGCATACCTGCACGTCCCTATACGACCAGATTGCAGAAGACACCTCAGATTTCTTGCAGGATCAGAACATTATCAATTCTCAGCATTGCCCTTTGGCTTATCTACTGTGCCCAGAGTATTCACGAAATGCCTGGCATCAGTAATTGCTCATTGCAGGCTTCAGGGAATTCAAATCTACCCATACCTGGACGACTGCCTAATACAAGTGGACAACAAGACAAAATTAATAAAGGATTTGGCCAATGTCATACAACTGCTGCAAGCCTTGGGATACACAGTCAACATACAAACGTCAAGACTAGTGCCATCCCAAAGGATAACATTTTTGGGTGCAGAACTGGACACAATAACTCAGATGGCTTTTCTCACAGAGGAAAAACAAAAGCAACTACCAGTCTATTTCATGGCATTAACAAGACAAACTCAGCTTACTGCAAGGAAAGTCCTGCAGGCCCTGGGTTACATGGCATCCTGCATAATATTGATCCCACATGCCAGGCTGCATATGAGAAAGTTACAATGGTACCTAAGCAATGTATGGTCTCAACACAGACACAGTCTAGAAGCCCAGATACCAATCATTCCATGTCTGAAAAAAGAATTCCTGTGGTGGGCTCAGGCCTGTCAGATAAACAGAGGATTGCCTTTCCACAAACCACATCCAAGGCAGACCATCACCACGGACGCCTCAGACCTAGGCTGGGGGGCACACATGGAAGACAAGTGTATCCAAGGCCTATGGTCACAAGACCAGCTGAATCTACACATAAATCTAAAGAAGATGCTGGCAGTGAAACATGCAATCGAGGCATTCAGACCATTCATCCAGCAAGGACACCTGCTGATAAGGACGGACAATACCACAGTCATGTGGTACATCAACAAACAGGGAGGCACACATTCATACCCTCTATGCCGGACGGCAATGGACCTGTGGAACTTGGCCCTGAATCTCAACATCCAACTGCAGGCCAGATTTGTATCAGGAAAAGAGAATTCACTAGCAGACAGCTTAAGCAGGACTACCACGGATGCTCACGAATGGATGCTGCATCCAGATATTTTCAAAACCATAACAAAGAAATGGGGAATGCCAGAGATAGACCTGTTTGCCTCCCCACACAACCACCAACTGAAGAAATTCTGCTCAAGAGTATACCACCCATTTGCCTGGAGGGTGGACTCCCTTTCTTTCAGCTGGAAGGACCTGACAGTATATGCCTTTCCACCTCTTCCTTTGATGTACAAAGTTCTACTGAAGATCAGAGAGGAACAGCCAAAGGTAATTCTGATAGCTCCAGACTGGCCAAGGCAACATTGGTACCCGCTACTGAGAAGCATGTCTCGGACGCATTTATGGCATCTACCTCTATGTCCTTTACTTCTAATGCAGAACAACTACAAGACCCTGCATCCAAACTTAAAAACACTGCAGCCAACTGCTTGGAAAATTGCATAAAACAAAACCAACTTGATTTATCTCAGAGGGTTAAGGACATCATCCTGGAGGCTCGCAGACCCTCCACTAGGAAAATATATTCAGCCAAATGGAAAAGATTCCTCATTTGGAGCGCAGAAAAGGGAGAAAATGTCACACTAGCAAACCTAGCACACATCCTGGAATACTTAGAACTGTTCCACAATGGCCTGTCCTATTCTTCCATTAAGATACATGCATCAGCAGTTTCAGCAGAGTACAACATGGATCCTCCTGTCCTCTCATCCTCTCCTCAGACAATTTTTGAGAGGGATCAAAAATGTAAAGCCTCCAAGGAAACCACCTTTGCCTGCATGGGATCTCAATTTTGCGCTAGAAAAATTAACACTTCCCCCTTTTGAACCAGCAGCAACAGCAGACTTACAGTTCTTATCTTGGAAAACTGCCTTCCTGCTAGCAATCACTTCAGCAAGAAGGGTATCTGAGTTACAGGCATTAATGACAGTGCAGCCTTTCCTTATCTTCCATCAGGATAGAGTGTCTCTGAGAACCAATCCTACTTTTATGCCAAAGGTGGTATCCAGGGTATCCTTGAACCAAGCCATACATTTACCTACATTCTTCCCCAACCCACAGAACAGGGGGGAAAAACTACTACACACCTTGGATGTACACAGACAACTGCGCTACTATCTGGACAGAACCAAGGCCAGCAGAAAAACTGACCAGCTTCTGGTAGCATATGCAACAGGAGTGCAAGGAAAAGCAATTTCAAAACAGACAATCTCAAAATGGATAGGAAATTGCATTCGATTCTGCTACTCATTTCATGGAAAGACGACAACTGAAAATATCAGGCCTCACTCCACAAGAGCTACAGCCACCACTACAGCTTTCCTACGAGGAGTGGCTACCAAAGACATTTTAGAAGCTGCTACTTGGAGCTCTGTGCATACATTTGCCAAGCATTATAATCTTCCTTTATACTCCAGATCCCGAGCAGGTTTTGCAACTGCTGTTTTACAAGGGATCTTAACTACACCATCATTATCTTAGTGCCTCCTCCTCCAGTTTTGCTATGGTATTCTACCCATTTGTTATGACTGCAGATGCATCCTTGAAGGACATAGTACAGTTTTGTACCTACCATAAATGTAGATGTCCGATAGGTATGCATCTGCAGTCAGGATTACCCACCCTCCTTCCCCTCTGTGGTATTCCTAGGGTACTTACCCCTCTTTTAGCTAGCTGGGGGAATCTATTATGGTGTATTTGTTTGTATGTATATATGTATATATATTTTGCTTTCTACTGTTTGGAATTATCTGCATTTATCCAAATTTAGCCTTCCTAGAGGTCACCTGGCATCTGGGGCAGGAAACACTGAGGAAAATGGCGTCGGCTGATGCCTTTATACCCCAGCAGCTATGACGTCGGGTGAAGTGCAACATCAGCCGAGGCCAGACCCAGACTTTGGAATCTGGCCAACCGAAGGGCTGCCTGAGGCAGGACAACCCATTTGTTATGACTGCAGATGCATACCTGTCGGACATCTACATTTATGGTAGGTACAAAACTGTACTTTCTCTCTCCAAGTTTCTGTTCATGAGTAGATTTTTTTTTTTTTCTCACGTTTCCCATAAAATTTGCTATGCTTTTCTGTGTGTTTGTTATTAATGCTCCCTGTTCATGATCTTGTTCCAACCTGGTACATATAAAGCAGGGCTCATCCTTTCTTCTTTTTGAACCTGATTTATCTGCACAGATAGACTACCTGTCCCAGAAGTCTATTTTAATGGGTATTGCTTCATTCTGGAGAGTGTTTCGGATACTTGGTTCTTCCTTACTGTTTTATAAAGATGTAGTAATGCTTGACACAAATCCTTCTATGCCAAAGTGCCTACAGAATCCAGATACTTGCTTGTCTTTCCATAGTTTCCAGAAAGTGGGTATTTCACAGCATAGGCAATCAGTGACAGCTTAGGTTTCTTCTGTTTAAATTTCTCCAAGTGTTTTGGTTTCTAATACAAGTATGAAAATCGACCTACTTCCCAAGTCAAGGTACAGTTAAAGTTCATAAAATTAGTACTTCTCAACATCTGTAATTGCTTCATCCTGTATTTCATATGGTGTTACATGTACTGGTAGCCTATTTTAAGTACAAGTGTAATTTTACTTATCTTGCTCCTACTACTGTTGGAACCATCTAGGTGTCTTTCTTCCAAATTGCTGTCGTCTCTGCTTGCAGCTCCTTGTACCTTCAGACGTTGTGCCTCTTGATAGATAAAACACTATAATTGCTGGATGTAGCAATTTCAGTGATCAGTGCTGCCTTTCTCTCCTTTTTTTTCTGTACTGTTTTTTTCCTAGATTTGTTCTTAACTGTTGGTAATGGCTGATTGCATGCAATACTAATATTATTGTTAGTAATGTATGATCGTGTTTCACTGTTGCAGTCATCACATTTGGGTTATCTGCTTGCAGTAGCCCTCAGCTGGCCTGATTATCAAAGTCTTGGGTCCTGCGTCGGTTGCTGTCTCATCTTCCATGACATCAGGTAGTCAGGGTATAAAGCATGCAGCCAACGCCATTACATCAGTCTTTTTTGCCGTGCAGTGCCCGAATCGGAAGCAGTTCGCAAGTGCCGGTCGTCCGACTCCTGAAATTTTCATTTTCGAGTTTCGGATACAAAGTCTTCAACTAAACTAAGACCCCATTGAGGATCCTTTTTCTTGCTCTAAACTGATGTCAGTAAAAGTTAACAATTGTATTTCTTGTGGAAAGCAAATACCTCAAAGATTTTCATTCATACTGCATTCCTTGCTTAGGCCCAGACCACGACGTACCTCACTGGCGATTTTGTGCCTTATTCAAACCTCGTACTATTCGTCTCTGTTAATTTACACTTCCAAATATTTTGGTACTCTATTCACTTATCCAGAAATGGCTTCGGTAAGGCACCCGACTACCGACTTTCCGAAAAAATGCAAAGATAAAGACAGAGACAGACCTCATATGTCCAAAGCGGCTGACGACACTTCTCCTAAGCTAGTCGCCAGTTCGCTAGTAGTCAGTGAAGCGTTTTCACAGCCCTTGATAACCGCTATTTCAGATTCGCAGGCCTCTACTGAGACCCATTTGGAGTCAGATATGCCGTGAGATGCTTCGACTGTGGAACCTACGGATGTCTCTACCTTGGATGGGTCCGGAGCCGCTGTGCAGGCACCGGCTTCTGAGGGTCTATTCAGGCTTACTGCCTTGCATGTTAAACCGACGTCATCTTCTTTAAGGCCTAAAATTCGATCCATGCCTAGAAAACTGCCCAGACCGCATGGTCAGGCCCCTATGCCTAAAAAACAAATAAGAATGGCTAAAGACCTTATTACTCTAATCAGGGGAAGCCACCCTTTCCCCTCTGAGACCTAGGACTGATTTTCCTTCTAATTCTTCCAGTCAGGATTCTAAAATTTCTGTTTTCTCTGATGACCAAGATTTGCCCTTGTCTACCTATGAGGATTCTGATGCAGAGGACTCCATTCCCTCTGCTTCCCCTCCAGAGGATTTCTCTTCTGGTGAAACCTTGCATACTCTTGGGGAGCATTTCCGCTGGGAAAGCCAGGATTACTCTGACTCCAAAAAGAGACTTGGGGAATTCTTACTCCTGCCTCAACACAAGCTTTTAGCTATCCTTCCTGTACTGGACATTGTAGACAATGCCTTCTCAGAATCTAGCTTGGCCCCTGACACTTTACCTCCTGCTCTCAGAAAACCTGATAGGTATTACAGGGTACCTGACTCTCACAAGTTCCTCTCTCAAAATCCTACTGCGGATCCTGAGACCATTTCACAGGGACCCAAGGGCATTAAGGTTACTACTGCCAAAAATCATACCCCCTCTGATAGAGATTCCAAGGCGCTGGATAGATGGGGTAAGAAGGTATACACTTCAGCAACTTTGGCCATTAGGGCCTTAAACTGCCAGTTTCATATGTTATAGTATGAGCAGCATATTATTGGATTGCTTAAACAGAAAATTATGATTCCTGACTATGCTGAAAATAAAGATTTACAGGATTTAAAGCATTCTGTTGAATATGTTGGAAAACATACTTTGCAATGTGGTTTTGAGGCATCTTGCAGGGCTGCTGTCACTGTGTCTGTACATAGAGGGCATGCTTAGCTTAAGGAGCAATCTTTGCCAGATCATGTTAAAGCTAAATTACTGGATGCTCCCTTAAACCAAGACCATCTGTTTGGCAACAAAGCAGAAGTACTTGAAAAGATGGAGGAAAAGCTAAATCTATACAAACTGTTAAAGATTTCCTGCAAGTACAGCCTTCCAGATTTAGTAGGCATTGGCCCTCTAAGAATTGGTCCTTTCCTGCCTCTTTCAGGCCTTCTCAGTCCAAACCCAGAGCCAGCAGAACACCCAGGCTTCAGTCCCAAGGTACTCGCAGGCCTAAGCAGTGGGGGGCTCCCACTTCCAAAGCAGGGAGTAGCAAGCCTCCCCCTATAGTAAACTGTCTCAATGACTTAACTTTAAACCTTCCAAGCCCTGCTCAACTGACTGTTCCTTTAGGGGGAAAGATTGCCCTGCATGCAAAAAATTGGAAACTCTTACCCAGGACACATGTGTTTTAAATATAGTTTCCCAGGGATACAGATTCCACTTCCACTCCTTGCCAACCCCAAATGGTTGGCCAGACCTTCCCCCAAATCAGTGGGCAGAGACACAAAAGCAAGTTCTCTCTCTTTTAAGCATCAGAGCTATTCAACCTGTCCCAGAAGAAGAATGGGGGGCAAGGTTTCAACTCAAGACTCTTCCTGGTACCTAGAAAAGACAACTTCTGGCATCCTATCCTGGACCTGTCCATCCTAAACACATTTTTGGCAATCCCATAATTCAAGAAGCTAACTCTTTATCAGCCACTTCCATGCTAGGCAAAGATGCCTGATTGGCAACACTGGATTTAAAAGAAGCCTACCTGCATATCCCAATAAGGGAATCTTGCAGAAGATACATAAGCCTCAGAGCAGGCTACATGCACTACCAGTTCTCTGCACTGCCCTTTGGCTTATCTGCTGCGCCCAGTTTATTCACAAAGTGCCTAGCTCCAATCATTGCATTTTGCAGGCTAAGAAATATTCAAATATACCCATACCTGGACAATTGTCTAAGTCAAGCAGAAAGCCAGGACATACTATTAAATCATCTGGCATTTGTAAAGAAATTGCTGACTTCTCTGGGGTACAGCATAAACAAAAAGAAATCACATCTTGTACCCTGCCAACAAGTTGTATTCCTGGGAGCAAGCTTTAATACAACTTTCCAGATGGCCTACCTCACGCCAGAGAAACAAGTTAATTTGTCAGCCTACTTCAAACTACTGGCCACAAAGACTCTGCTATCTGCACGACAAATACTGCAAGCCCTGGGGTTCATGGCCTCTTGCATTCTACTAATTCCATATGCAAGACTGCATATGAGGAAACTACAATAGTATCTAAAAAGCCTATGGTGTCAACATTCTCAGGATCAAGAATCAATGATTCCTGTCTTACCTTGTCTACAGATAGAGTTCCTTTGGTGGGCAGAGACCTGCCACCAAAACAAGGGACTGCCATTCACTCTAACCCCTGCTGCCCAAACCCTAACAACCAACACATCAGACTATGCATGGGGCACTTGACAGGGCAGTGTATTCAGGGCAAATGGAACCCAAGTCAAATGCACCTGCATATCAATCAAAAAGAAATATTAACTGTACAGAATGCTCTGACAGCCTTCAAGGACCACATTCATCCAGGACAATTATTGGTAAAAATGGACAGTACCACTGTTATGTGGTACATAAACAAGCAGGGGGGAGCCCACTCATACCATCTCTGCAGACTAGCCATGACTCTGTGAAACACAGCCTTGCGCTACCAAGTGCACCTACAGGCTCAATTCCTGCCAGGAAAGCTAAATACACTGGCAGACGACCTAAGCAGAAATCTCGACCCACACGAGTGGAAACTGGAACCAAAGATTTTTAACATGTTGATAAACAAATGGGGGAGCACAGAGATAGACCTGTTTGCTTCCCCCCAGAACTACCAATTGGACAAATTCTACACAAGGACTCCCCACAAACAAACTTGGAAAGTGGATGCCCTGTCCTTCACCTGGAAAAAACTATCAGTTTTTGCCTTTCCCCCTCTGCCTCTCCTCTCCATGGTACTACTAAAGATCAAACAGGACAAACCAAGGACAGTACTGATTGCACCAGACTGGCCACACCAACACTGGTGTGTACCCCCTCTTGCGCAGTGTGTCACTGCTGGCACCATGGCACCTGCTTCAGACACCTGCCCTGCTGTCCCAGCAGGTAGGCCAGATTCTGCACCCACAGCTTCAAACACTGAACCTGGCAGCCTGGCTAATTACTTGATTTCTCCTTTACCATCCCTCAGTAAGCAAGTGATGGATGTTGTTCTGGAGGCAAGGAGGCCTAGTACTAGAAAATTCTATGCTGAAAAATGGAAGCGATTCTGTTCCTGGAGCCAGACTCTGGACGGGCACAGCAGTGCCCAGTTTACCTCAGATTCTTCAATACTTAACTGGGATGCTTCACAAGGGCCTTTCCTTTTCCTCCATCAAAATTCATGCCTCAGCCATTTCAGCTCATTACAATACAGAACCACCCCTCTTCTCTCCTCCACTGCTGAAACAATTCCTCAGAGGGCCAAAAACTTAAGACCACCCAGGAGCGCCCCTACTCCAGCCTGGGACCTTAACTTTGTATTGGAAAAACTCATTCTACCTCCTTTTGAGCCAGCTGTAAATGCAGAGTTGAAATTCCTTTCTTGGAAAACAGCCTTCCTTCTAGCCATCACTTCAGCAAGAAGGGTGTCTGAATTACAGGCCCTCATGGCAGTGGAGCCTTTCATCATCTTTCACGCGGACAGGGTGTCTTTCAGAACCAATCCTTCCATGCCCCAGGTGGTATCCAGTGTGGCCCATATTCAGACCATTCATTTGCCAACCTTCTTTTCTAATCCACAGAACAAAGGGGAACGAATACTGCACTCCTTGGACGTGCACAGACAACTTAGCTTTTTACTTGGACAGGACTAAACCTCTCAGGAAATCGGAACAGCTGCTGGTTGCATTTGCTGCAGGGGCATTGGGGGGAAGGCCATCTCAAAGCAAACCATTTCTAAGTGGATAGGCCATTGCATTCATTTCTGCTATAAGCACCATGGAAAACCTATCCCACATGGGGGTAAGACCACATTCAACCAGGGCTGCATCTACCTCTACAGCCTTTCTCAAAGGTGTCCCTACCAGGGACATCCTAGAAGCTGCTACCTGGAGTTCTGTACATAACTTCACCAAGCATTACCACTTGCCAGTTCTTTCTAAATCCAGAGCTGGCTTTGCCACTGCAGTCTTGCAGGGCTTTGTAGCTGGTCCTAATGCTATCTGATAACCTCCTCCCATTCTTAGCTTTGGGAATCTGCCCAAATGTTATGACTGCATCAGTGAAGCACGAAGAACATAGTACAGTTATGTACACTTACCATAAATGTAGATGTTCGAGTGTATTCACTGTGCCCCCCTGCACCCCCCATGTGGTGGTCTGCACCCCCCCTACTTAAATATTCTCACTGAGGTCGCACTACATACAAACACACACAAACCACCACACAAGCTACTTTCTCTTCGTGTGCACACACATCACAGCAACAAAACACACTGACACACACCACAGCCCCTATCCAACCCCCCTTAACACGCACACTTACCTGAATACATAACCGTAGTGGAACTTTAGAAGTGCAAAATTCAAAACCTCCAGTATTTGAGGTTTTGAATTTTGCGTTTCTAAGCTTTCACTATTAAATGTTTTCGGCTGCTTGGGCTCGAAATATTGAAATTGAGATTTCAGTATTTCGAGCTTCTGAACGGAACCCGTATATATGTGTATATATATCCCCACAATTGCAGATCTATACATGGTCATTTTTATAGAGCCCATAAATCTTGGTATGAACTGTTTGAGTGCCAGTCCATCACATCAAAGCAGTATTTAAAACAAGAAGTGCAAATTGATTTATTACTTGGACTTTATTCCTAGACGTCAAGGTTGTTGTCAGTATTAGCTTTAGTTTTCTGTAATACTCATTATGCTTTGTTCTCCTTTGTTAATGTTTTATTACCAACCATTCATCTGTTCTCAAATGTGTATACACTCCCTCCTGCTCATGTTGCTTTATTTCACATTCTCATCCCAGATTGATATTTTCTTACTGTTGCAGCTTCCTTTTTACAAGTGTTGCTTTTGCACATTTATCAAAACTCAAATGCCATTGATCTGATGTTGTCTGTCTCATTTTGCATCACTTATGAGTCACAGATCCAATCCTTGGGATCTGACTCTACTGCATTCGACAGACTTCAGCTTCCAGGCTCAAGCACCTCCCTTAACTACAATTTTCTGCCCCTAGCTCTACCTCCTCAGATCTCGTTTGCCACCAGTGCATACAGATGTGTTCTCAAGTGTTTGACTTATCAGCTAAGTGCAGTTTTGCTATTTTCACTTTTGCTACCTTTTTCTACCTTTTTATTGTGTTTTAAAGTTTTCTTGTATATTTTAAACTCTTCCCTTTCCTATTTTATCTTACAAGGGTACTAGGGATGCTTGTCGGCCCTCTTAAAAAAAAAAAAAAAAAAAAAGTCTTTCTATTTTTGTAGTTCTTGTAGCCTTTTATTTTTAGGATTGATTGTCTTTGGGCTTTGTTCTAGCCTATATTAACATAATGGATAAACCAACTGGATTCAAGAGGTGCGTGCAATGCGATAGGAAAATCCTGCACTCATACGTGCATGAGAAATGTGTTTATTGTTTGGGGGTTGATCACTTGGATTCCCCTTACAAGATCTGCAAGGGTTTCAGTCCTTTGACAGTACAGGAACGTAGGAGCAAAATAATTTTAAAAAGGGTTCTGCCTGCTTAACTTCTCCTGGGGCTCAATCGCTCTCTAAGGACTTGCATGGCTCTAAGGAGAAAAAGTGCCAACAAGCAGAGTCCAGGGCTTCCTCTGATCCTCCTAAGATCCTCTAAATAGTCTGATCCAAGGATGTCTGCGCCTAGATCTGTCTGTTTCCTCGGATCTGATAGACTTGACTTCTTCGATTGAGCCTGATTCTACTCTGTCCACCTCGTTGTATCCTTCATCTTCGAGTCTGACTTTTCGACCTCCATCTCAGATCTGCAAGTCCTTGGATCCGGTATCTACTACTCGTTCACCTGGGAGATCAATATGAGCTGTTTCTCCTACAGTGCTGACAAAACTTTTACAAAGACCCAGACATTCCAGACCTTCCTCTGTGGCTTCTTCCAAATCCTGTAGGAAGCTATATAACGACAT
This sequence comes from Protopterus annectens, assembly GCF_019279795.1. NCBI lineage: Eukaryota > Metazoa > Chordata > Ceratodontiformes > Protopteridae > Protopterus > Protopterus annectens. Next base: position 872,566,637 of record NC_056737.1, on the reverse strand, counting down.
GGACAAAATGATCAGGACCATCATTAAAGCTCAGATCCAGATGGGGGGTACATACAGCTGCGTCCCCTTGAGGATCTGAGAGATTCCCTACCACTTCATTTTCTCCTTTTCCGATCTGAATAGCAGTTTCCGAGCCGCAGGACAGCAGTCTACCAAGGGATTCAGGGGCGGTTCAGAGGACTTTTGCTTCCTAGACCATGACCTTGACTACCTCTGCTCTGCTCTGAGATCCTTGGATCAGAGTGAGTCCCGGATCCATGATGATGTGGCCAGATCCAAGGGGTGAGGTTCAGCTCCAGTTTTGTTGGATCTTTCCCTCCTCTTTGTAGCTTCAGCCCTCGACGGTGCAGGTCCAGTTCTGTCAGACAGCTGGGGCTCTGGTGTTTTCCTTCTTTCCTTCCTTGGTAGTAGCTTTGGCTCTGAGGTAGTGAGGGAGGGTGTCTCAGGGGCCTGAGTTTTAGAAAAGGCTTTCTCTACAGACAGAGCTCCAGACCCTTTAACTTCTGCACCTCCTGGTGTCCCTGCATTGGATCTGGGCCCTTCTACCTTTCATTTCCATCCAAGGTCAGCCCACCTCTAAAGACCTCCAAACTCTTCCTCTTCCGACTCCTCGCCTGAATATCCCATGGAAGAGGATGTGCTGTTGGAGGCACTCTGATATTTCTTATGGAGTCCTTCACTGAGGATACAGAATACAATGAGCGAGAGGGATCTTCCATATCATCACCGGCCGATGTCTCCTTTGTGGACATCTTAGAAATCTTAAAACAAAGAGGTGGCTGGACGTTCAAAAATCCTCTGGAGGAGTTTGTATTTTTGGAGGCCTTTGGGGAGTGCCCATCTACATCTTGGGTAGTCCCTCCAGTAGACGCTCTTATAGGTCGCCCTTCAGGCATGGAAGGAGTTGAACACCATAGAGCCTGTGCAAAAACGTCCTGATAAGATTTTTCTCCCCCCACAAGATGCATCCTTTTGGAGCAAGGACATCCCCATTGACGCTATGATAGTGGCAGCTGCTACAAAGAAAGAGCTTGCACAGCAGAGCTAGACTGTCCATCCTCCAAACAGGGAATCCAGACCGTTGGACAGATTCAGGAAGCTCGCATTCACCTCCGTGACCTTTTCACTTAGGGTGCATAATTATTTGGCACATTTTATTTGCCTTCAAAGAGACCTAGTAAAGGCACTCTGAATCCCTGGCAGAGTGCTTGCCTAGGGAGGAGGTGGATAAAGTTTCTCCACATCTCTCACTTCCCTTGCAAACTCTTCCATGTAGCTTGTTTCCCATTCAGCTGAAGTATTCTTAAGGGCAGCCGGCACCGGCATTGTAAGACATCAACATGCAAGGATGAGGCTTTGTGATTTTGCGGAGCCCTTTAAGGCATCTTTTGCCAATACCTCTTTTGATGAGTCCTCCTTATTTGGCCCATTAGTGAAAGAAACCCTCTTGCTTGCTACAAGTCAGAGTAAGATCTTGTCTGCCATGGGGATCAAGTTTTCCACCCCTCAGTGAACCACTTTTAGGTATCAGAGGGGCTAAGAAAACGTGGTTCCAAAAATCTTAAGGTTCCTTTCATGATCAAAACTGAGAGGAATCTTCCAGCGGTAGAGAAGGAGGCTTTAATGGGAGATGCAAGCCCTAGGGGCAGAGGGGGCCTGCAAAATCAGGGATTTAGAGAACCGTTTTCTGACTAGCCCTTTTAGCCATTCTGATGCACTGCCTGATTGACTCTGGAGGCAGTCGGGGGCTGTTTTTCCCTGCACCCAGACACCTGGGAGCAAACCATAATATTCAGAAGCTACTGCATTCCCTTTTTTCTCCCCCCTCCAAAGATTCAAAAGAAACTCCTTGATGTTCCACCCAGTTAGACAGAGTTTGGAAGACCAGAAATCAAAAAGGTACTGCAAAAGCGAATCATCCTAGGGGTTTCAGCCAAATGGAACTTGCTCAGTTTCTTTTTGGTCCCAAAGAAAACAGGGGATTTAAGGCCCATCCTAGACCTAAGCAAGCTCAATTTTTACATAAAGTAGTAGATCCAGATGGTGACTGTTTGGTCCATACTTCTGTTACTAAGGAAAGACCATTTAAAAATAGGCAGGTGCTCCATAAGTTGACTGAGCTTCTGCACATCCCCTCCCCAGGTGTTAACTAAATGCATGGCAGTGGTCGCAGCTCATCTCTGACTGCAAGGGTTTCAGGTATTCCCATGTCTGGACAATTAGCTCCTAACTTCTCCCACCAAACATCAACTTTCTCAGGCCAGAGATATAGGATCTCCCACAAACTGGGAATCAGCATAAACTGACAAGTCGCAACCACTGCCTGTTCAAACCTTGGAAATTCGTCTGGGCTCAGCTGAACAGTTACGCAAGTAGCTTCCTTGCCCTAACATATCAACACCTTGACTCTACCGATACAAGATATCTCCTCCATCTCCTCCTGCAAGATTGATTCTGTGTTCGTTGAGATCTATGGCAACTGCCATAGTCCTTTTACCTCTAGCCAGATACTATATGCACATTTTGCAATGGGCACTGGCTGTTCAGTGGTCACTTCTGTCAGCTCTTGTCTGTTCCTATCGGGCTAACCAATGTTTGCAGAAGCCATTTAGAATGGTGGATTCATTCTGCTCTTTCAGTAGACAGGCTTTTCATTCTTCTCCCTACAATAGCCACAATGACCACAGACACTTTCCACCTAGGGTGGGTGGGGGGTTAGGGGGAAGATGGTCCAAGGCATGTGGACTCCCCTAGAGACCAGATTGCATATAAATGTCCTGGAGATGACTGTTGTCCTCATGTCATTGCAAGCTTTTTAGGACAGTTTACTTCTGGGAACTATTGCAATTCAGATTGGCATCATGTCCGTTGTCTGGTATATCAACAAGCAGGGAGGAACCCATTCATACCCACTTTGCATAGAGGCCACGAGAGTTTTGGAATGGACAATTTATTCACATTGCTTTCTACTTGCAACACATGTACCGGAGAAATCCAGAGTGTTGACGGACAGGCTCAGCAGGTCCATTCTGATGCCACCCGAGTGGTCCCGCAGTCAGTAAGCAAACATGATGTTCGACTGTTGTAGTCTTCCCTGCTGCGATCTCTGTGTCTACACACAAGTGCAGCAGTTACTTCGCTCTGATCCCTCTTTCAGGGAGTTCCCCGAGGGATGCTCTTGTCCACAATTGGCCCACCGGTCTTTATGCTTATTCTCCCTTTCCTCAGATTCCAAAATTTCTTCAGAAAGCCAAATCTTTGAAGATTACTGTGATCCTAATTGCCCCGATCCGATACCCCTTTATCTGGTCACACCTGAAGTACTCTTCATGGATACGGAAACCCAGACCGGGCCTCCTTTATCAATTTACAGTAGGACTGCACCCAGATCTCAACACCCTCAAGTTAACTTCTTGGTTTCTCCAGTTCTTTTAATTCCTTAGAGGGTCCAGGTTTTCCTCACCTGTCGAAACTATCAATGTGAAATTGTTCCATCTCGCCGTTTGTTCTTACACATGGGTTCAGTCGGCCACATCACCAGCTCCGCATCTTCGAGAAAGCTTGAGGCACAGTGCCATCCCATGATCCTCCGGTGCTAACCCTCAGATCTAGTTTGCTGCTAGCAGCAGATCGCATACTGAGAGGCTCGGGCCAGTATTTTTCATTCTATTTACTAATTTTTTCGAAGTTTGTAGTTTTAAAGTAGTGTTAAAAGTAGTTTTAAAAGTAGTAGATAATAGTGTAGAGTGTGTTATCTTATAGAGTATATTTCTTAGCTAAAATAGCTTTAAATAGTTAGTATTTACCTTAGTTAAGGCCTTGGGTTATTCTGTCAGGACTGACGGTAGTATTTAGATTCTTGTAGTTTCTGCCTTAACTTTTCCCCTTTGATATATATATATATATATATATATATATATATATATATATATATATATATATATATAAAAAGATAGTGTTAATCTTTATTATACATTAGACTGTTTGTGTATTATTATATATATATATATATATATATATATATATATATATAGATATCTATAGCGTGTTCTTATATATTTAGTGTGCTGTGCTTTTTGGTGTTTTTACTAAATATAGATAGAGTTAAAATGTCTGAGAAATCCAAATCAGGCTTCAAGAGGTGTCAGTGTGGACAAAAGATGTCCATAACTGATAACCATTCGTCCTGCGTCTACTGTCTTGGCCCTCTCCACTTGCAGGAAGACTGCTCCATATGTCATTCCTTCAGTGGGAGGGTCATGCTGGAAAGACGCAGGAAGTTGGTAGACAGAGGGTTGTTAAAACCCGAATTTCAGGAGGGCCTGGACAAGACCGAACAAGTGTCCAAGTCTTCGAAGGGGTCGAAGTCTTCGAGTGTTGGAGCCTAAGTCCTCGGCTCCGAGCACCTCTTTTCAGATTCGGACGCCGGCTCCAAAGACCTTGGGGTCGGGCGTCAAGTCCTTGTCGCTGATCGAGAGTACCGTATTGGAGCCGGTGTCGGAGTTACCACTGCCTTCAATCCTTCACTCGGTGACAGCTTCGGCCTCTTCGACCCGTTCTTTGAGGCCGCTTTCCGATTCCGACGTGGACCGAGTGGTACAGAAACGAATGGAGAACTCGGCTCTGTCCAAACTGATCGAAGTTTCATCCCAGTTGGTTTCGAAACTCGAGACCCTTCCCAACCCCCTCGACAAATCCTCCTCCGAGACCTGTCGAGCCGTCGGGGCCAGGAATCGAAGAGCCGATGAGTGTAGAGCCCTCTGTGCCGAAGCCTCCAGTAGTGCTATTGACACCATTAACCTCGACACCCTCGGAACCAGCCGTGGGGTCTCGGAGCAGACGGTCTTTCCTAGGTTCTGGGGGGGACAGTTGAACTGAACTTTCGGTTCCGACTCTTCCCCTCGGGGCCTCGGCTCAGATCAGTTCAGATCCGTCCTCGGGGTCGGAGCCCGTGGGCCCGGTTCCGGGGAGGCTACCGGCTTCTTCGGAGCCGGTGGGTTCCTTGGACCGGGGCACCGGTGCCTTCGACATCATGAGGAAGGTCTAGTCTGAACAGACACATACATCATCGACATCTTCTTCTCCTTCCCCAAAGGATTCGTGTTCTCCTTCTGTACCTTCGGTCCCTGCTAAGCATAGAGACCCAATGCCTCAGCAAGCCCCAGAGGGTGCCCCTACTTCCTCGGAGGCATCCCCTGAAGCCCCCTCTGAGGATGTACCGAGGAAAAGATTGTGCAAGAGGAGGCACATTGATTCCCCACAGGAAACTGTAACATCTGATACTGATTTGGATGAAGCAGAAGGGTCCCCACGGTCCACCTCTGAAGATGTCTCTTTTGCTGACATTTTAGAAATCTTGAAACAGAGGGGAGATTGGCAATCCCTTACCCCTTCTGTAGACGAATCTGTACTGCTGAAGGCATTTGGGGCTCAACCTTCTACCTCCTGGCTGACCCCACCGTGTGACGAGCTAATGGAACTCATAGCCCGTAGAGCTTGGGAATCACCTGATACAGTGGAACCAGTCCCCCGCAGACCTAACAAATATATCACTGCCCCTCAAGACAAGAGTTACCTTACGAAAGGAGTTCCCATGGATACTATGGTGGTGGCGGCAGCCACTAAAAAGGAAATGTCCGAATCATCTTCCTCTGTCCATCCTTCTAATAAGGATTCTAGGACGATGGACAGGTATGGGAAGTGCGTCTTTAGTTCTGCGACTTTCTCCATGCGATCGCTCAACTACCTTGCGCATTTCACACGTCTACAGAGAGATCTCCTTAAAGAACTTTGAGATACTCTCCAGGGTAACACAGATGCTGCTGTCTCCGAAAAGGTGACAGCACAGCTTAACACCCTCAATTCCATAGTGAACTCTTCCATGAGGCTTATTTCATATGCAGCCGAAGGATCGAGTAGAGCGGCAGCTTCAGCGATTGCTCTGAGGAGGCAATCCTGGTTGCGCCTATGCTCCTTTGCAGAATCCTTCAAGTCTTCCTTTACAAACGCCCCCTTTGATGGTGCTTCCTTGTTTGGCCCCAAAGTAAAGAAGACTCTAACTAGGTGCGAGCAAGAAGGGAAGACCCTGTCTGCCATAGGGGTCCATTTTTCCACCCCGTCTAGACCATACCCCAAAGGGTATAGAGGTGGAAAAATGTGGTTCCGAAAGACTCCGGGATACTTTCAGCCCACTCACAGTGATGCCCCCTCCAGAGGCAGAGGAGGGGCAAGAAATGGAAGATGCCGCCCAGGCGGCAGAGGGGGTCCGCAAAATCAGGGCGACAGAGAGACTTTCTCTGGGAAGCCCTTCCAGCACTCCTGAGTGCAGGCCCGGCTGTCCTACTCTGGAGGCAGTCTGGGGTCGCTTGGCTGTATACCCAGAGGCCTGGCTAAATCTCACATCAGATTCCTGGGTAAAAAGCATAGTTACCAGATACCAGAGGCTACAATATTCCATTGATAAAAATTCTACCTGCCTCCAAAAAGCTCCCAGATGTTCCACCCAGTCTGCAAGACCAGGCAGTCGTAGAAATAAAAAGGCTGCTCGAAAACAGAGTCATCCAACCAGTCCCGGCAGACCAAATAGGATCCGGAACTTACTCAAGGTTCTTTTTAGTTCCAAAGAAAACAGGGGACTGGAGACCAGTTTTGGACTTCAGCAAACTCAACACCTTCGTGGAGAAGGCAGAGTTCCGGATGGTCAATCTACAGTCTATCCTTCCTTTCCTACAGGAGGACGACTGGATGTGCTCTATAGATCTCAAAGATGCGTACTACCGTATCAAGATGGCCAGAGCGTCCAGAGATCATCTGCGCTTCCGGCTGGGAGCCAGTCACTTCTAGTTTTGTGCTCTGCCCTTTGGCCTCACCTCAGCCCCCAGGGTGTTCACCAAATGCATGGCATTAGTAGCATCTCACTTGAGACAGATGGGATTCAGAGTGTTTCCTTACCTAGATGACTGGCTCCTCTCCGCCACCACCGAGTATCGTCTTGTGGAAGCCAGGGATTACACCATCAACCTTTGCTCCTCTCTAGGCATAACAATCAGTTTTGGAAAGTCTGCATTATCGCCCTCACAGTGTATCTCATTTATAGGGGCAGATTTAGACACTTCCCTGGCTCAAATCACTCTCCCCCTATCGAGAGCATCAGCCCTCAGAGGTTAGATTTCTATCCTTCTTCAGAGCAGGAAAGTCCCTGCACAACAAATCTTAAGAGTCCTAGGAATGATGGCAGCCGCTCTTATTGTAGTTCCCCTAGGCAGAAGGCATATGAGGATTCTTCAGTGGATGCTCTTCGCTCAGTGGTCGTACCGACAGCTTCCACTGTCTCACCAGATCCTAATCACGAACTCCTGCAAACGGGATCTCCTTTGGTGGATGCACAGTCAGGATCTAACAACAGGCCGACTGTTCGTATTACCCAGTCCTACAGCGACTGTGACCACGGACGCTTCCCTGATAGGGTGGGGGGGGCTTTTTCAGGGAAGAACAGTCCAAGGTCAGTGGTCCAACTTGGAATACAATCTGCACATCAATGTCCTAGAGCTGAGGGCAGTGTTTCTAGTGTTGCAGCTCTTTCACAATTCCTTGCCTTTGGGAACAGTGACAGTTCAGACAGACAACATGTCAGTGGTCTGGTACATAAACAAGGGGGAACCAGGTCTTATCCATTGTGCAGAGGCCCTCAGGATTTGGAAATGGGCTGTGTCCACCGGACGCTTTCTGATAGCAACGCACATCCCAGGGACATCCAACGTGATTGCGGACAGGTTGAGCAGAGCCATCCTGTTGCCCCACGAGTGGTCCCTCAAACCTCAAGTAGCAGAAATGATTCTCCTCAGATGGGGCCAGCCTTGCTGTGACCTATTTGCATCCCCATTGAATGCCAAATGCAATAGCTACTTTGCCCTACTATCCCCTCTGGGGGGCGCCCCCAAGGACGCACTGGTACACGATTGGCCCCTGGGTCTCCTTTACGCTTTTCCCCCTGTCCCGTTAATCCCCAAGTTCTTGCAGAAAGCCAAACATCTGGAAAGGACCATAATTCTGATAGCCCCATTCTGGCCTCGACAAAACTGGTTTCCCTTTCTTCAAACTCATCAGGTGGAGGCACCGTGGATTCTGGACCCAGTGCCAGACCTGTTGACGCACTCGTCGGGAGTTCCCCACACATCTCTCAAGTCCCTCAAACTGACAGCTTGGCTGCTCCGCTTGCCATCTTAGCCAGGTCAGACTTGCTGTCCCCTGCAGTTCAACAAATCATTGTATCTTCCCATAAGCCATCCACGAGGAAGCTATACAATAGCAAATGGAAACGTTTCGCGTACTGGGCCTCGCAGCAGGGTATAGATCCATCAGGGGCTCCAGTACACATGATACTAGAGTTTCTTCCCACACTCTTTCAGGAAAGAGCTCCCACTTCCACGATAAGGGTACAACTTGTGGCTATTTCAAATTTTCATGTTGGTCTAGGAGATGGTTCTCTCATGTCCCACAGACTTTGCAAAGCCTTTATGAAAGGTACCTTTCACCTCTGTCCCCCTTTTCGTGATCCAATCGCCCCATGGAATCTTAACCTGATGTTATCACGGCTCATGTTGCCCCCATTCGAACCAGCCGCCACAACTCTTCTCAAATTTTTATCATGGAAGACGCTCTTTCTGGTTGCCATCACTTCCGCTCGGAGAGTTTCAGAGTTGCAAGCTTTGTCTGTCCGGCCCCCATACATGATTTTTCACCCAGTTAGAGTAACATTGCGCACCAATCCATCCTTCCTTCCAAAGATTTGTTCAGTTCAGAATATTAATCAATCTATTGAGCTACCCACCTTCTTCAAAAATCAGTCTAATAAGCTGGAATACATGCTGCACAAATTGGATGTCCACAGGCAGCTGAGATTTTACTTAGGACTAAGGAATACAGAAAATCAGACCAGCTATTTGTATCTTATGCTGACCAAAAGAAGGGAGAAGCGGTGGCGAAAGTTACTTTATCCAAATGGCTATCGGACTGTATAAATTTCGTATATGCAGAATCGAAACAACAGCTCCCCTTTAATCCTTGAGCTCATTCTACGAGGGCAGTTGCTACTTCCTTGGCCCATGCCGCTCACTTACCATTAGATACCATTTGTGCGGCGGCAACCGGGGTGAAACCACATACCTTTATTACCCACTACAAATTAGATAAAAACTCCAGAGACAGGGCGGCGTTTGGTTCCACTGTTCTCAGGAATGTTCTCCCTTGAGCCACCCAGGATCAAGGAGCTAGGGACACTACCCGTGCGTAAGAACAAACGGCGAGATCGAACAATTTCACATAAAGAAGTTATGTTCTTACCATAACGTTCCATGTGAATTGTTCATCTCGCCTTTGTTCTTACATTTCCCCCCCTCCATCCCCCATCCTGCAGTCTGGGAGAATGGGCACGACTTGGTGAGTTCAGTCTTCTCTAGATGTGGGTGTTCTTGAGCTTCCTACTGTACATCAGGTATAGCATCTTTTCTCCTCTATTTTATTACAGAGTATTAGACAGTGTGGTTGCATTTATGTGCACTAGGGCGCAGTAACTAGTGGGGTTCTTCGAATGTTAGCAAACTAGATCTGAGGGTTAGCACTGGAGGATCATGGGATGGCACTGTGCCTCGAGCTTTCTCAAAGATGCGGAGCTGGTGATGTGGCCGACTCGGAGCCGAGGATCGGCTCCAAACCCGTGTGTAAGAACAAAGGCGAGATGAACAATTCACATGGAACGTTATGGTAAGAACAACTTCTTTTTCTAGGTTCTCAGAAAGCTTCCACCAAAAAGGTATACAAAAGCAAGTGGAAAAGATTTTCTGTTTTGGCTGCTAATCATTGCATTGACCCCTTTTCAGTGCCTGTTGCTTCAATTCCATCTTTCCTTGAGACCTTAAAGAGGGTTCCAGTTTTGTGACTATTAAGCTCCAGTTAGCCATTTTCAGTTTTCACTCGGGATTACCTTTGGGTTCTTTAGCCTCAGCTAGAATATGTAAAGCTTTTCTTAAAGGTGTCTTTCTTCTTAGACCTTCGATCAAAGATCCCACTCCTCCATGGGATCTACGTATAATCTTACAAGCGTTGACCCAAAATCCCTTTGAACTGGCCATTTATTGTGACTTGAAATTCTTGTCCTGGGAGTCTGCCTTCCTCATAGCCATTACTACAGCAAAAAAAGTCTGAGTTGCAGGCACTGTCTTCTAGACCTCCGTACTTAATCTTTCACAAGGTTAGAGTTTCCCTATGTAGTAACCCAGCTTTTATGCCAAAGGTTGCCACTGAGTCTAACATAAGTCAAAGTATTCAGTTACCAGTATTCTTTCCAAATTGTCCTAACAAAGGAGAGTACATGTTGCACTCTTTGGATTTTCAGACAGTTACGTTTCTGTCTACATAGAACGAGACAGTTCAGAAAATCTGAGCAGCTCTTTGTCTCCTTTTCCTCTAACCGTAAAAGTCGAGCAGTTTCTAAAGTAACAGTTGCTACATGGCTATCCCATTGCATAACTTTCATTTATAATAAAAATGGTCTGAAATTACCTAGCACTCCAAAGGCCCTTTCATCAATATCCGTAGCCACCTCTGCAGCTTTTTCATCTACAGTTCCAGTTGAGATCTGTACTGCAGCAACTTGGTCTGTCTCGTACCTTTGTGACACATTATAAGTTGGACATGAGCTCCAGGAGCAGGGCATCCTTTGGCTCCTCGATGCTCTGGCATATCCTTCTTTGAGACGCCCAAGAAGTCCTGTAGCCTGGGACTCTGACCCATCAGTGAAGCAGAATGAGGGGGACAACATCAGATTTATTAGTTATGTGCTTACCGTAACTTGGTATCTGTGTTGTCCTCTCATTCTGCTTCACCTTCCCACCCAGCCGTCCCCCTTCTTAAATAAATATGGTTCTTAGAGAATCTCAAGAAACCTTTGTTGTAATGTACGTTCCAGGTTGAGCCCCTGCTTCCTTTCCCTTTTTTCTGTCTACTCTTGTTAGAAGCAACAAATTCTGAGGAGGTAGAGCTAGGACAGAGGATTGTGGGTAAGGGAGGAGCTTGAGCCTGGAAGCTGAAGTCTTTTGAAGGTGGCAGAGTCGGATCCAAGGATCGGATCTGTGACCCATCAGTGAAGCAGAATGAGAGAAGGGCAACACAGGTACCAAGTAATGGTAAGTACAGAACTAGTAATCATGTTAACTGAGAAAGTTTAAACCATTTGTAGTTTTGATTTCAGATCCTCATCTGATGGAGCTACACAATTTTAAATCATCCACAAAAAGTAGACAAGATGTCTTTAAACCAGGATGGTTTACTGGAGTTAAGTTGTAACCATTGCCTAATCTGTGAAGTAAACAGCTTAATTTATTGTAAGGGCAAAACAAAGCAGCAGTGGTAACAGAATAACCTTTGAATATCCCTGTTTTTAATTTTTATCCTGAGTGTCATGTCAGCTGCCGGAATTTCTCTCTATTCAATACCACTCACGTTTCTTCAATAGTCATGCCTGTCACAGGTCTTCTGTTACACAATCCATCTACCTCTTTGCTGGAAGCCATTATTTCCTCTTGCCTTCTTCCATTCTGTCCCAAATTTTCTTCACCACATTGTCTTCTTTTTTCTGCACATGCCCAAACTACTGCAATATGATCTGTTTGACCTTTTCTGCAGTTGGATCTACTTTAGATTCTGCCCTTATGTCCATATTTCATCTGTCACACAGGATACATCCTACCACCCATCTCAGGCACTTCATCTCCATAACCTCTAGTTTCCTCAACTGCTCTGCCTTTACTGCCAAGGTTTCTGTACCATACTACAGACACACCACTGTTTTGTACACCTTGCTTATCAGCTTCTTTGGCATTCTTCTGTCATACACTACCCCTGACAGTATGTACCAGTTGGCTGCAGTCCCTCTGAGTCTAGCTTTGACCTCTTCGTTGAGACTTCCCTCCTCAACCACCAGTCTTGAAGATGTTAACCTATTCCACTATTTTCCCTTCTATCTCACTTCTCATTCCCCATTTCCTGCTATTACCACCATCTTATCTGTACTCAGTTTCATCCCATGTACCTTCAGTTTTGCTTTCATTCCCCTATCCTTCACTGAAGTTCTTGCTCAGAGTCTGCCTGTAATGCCACGTAGTTTGCATACAGCAACTTTGTTGATCTGTCCAACCTGTTTGCTAACTGAGTCCATCACTAGAATGAGCAGCACTAGGTTCAGAACTGAAACTTAATGCACACCTACTCCCACTGGGAACCCCTCCGTGAGACCAAACACTGTTCATACTTGAGTCATTGGGTCCTTGTACACAGTTTGCAGTAATTCTACCCATGTTTCTGGGCCTTACAAGCACTGCAGGACTGTCCAAATCTGCTTTCTAGGGACCTTGTCATATGCTTTCTCCAAGTCTAGAAATACCCATTTGGACAGTCTCTCCTCATCTCTAGCTTCTCATCTATTTGTCTCGCTGCAAACATTGGATTGGCTGTGCTGCATCCTGATTTGAATCTAAACTGCTAATCTCCCATCTAGCTTTCTTCTACTGTGTGGATTTGTTTACCTTTCATAATCTCCAGAACATTCATACAATGTGACAGGAGTTTGATGCCTGTGTACTGTCTGCAGTTGTAAATGCCCCTTTGTTTTTGAACACTGGCACTAGTATGCTTACTCTCTAGTCATCTGGGATTCACATTTCTCTCCATACTGCTATGAGTACCCTCAGTAGCCATTTCTCCCCTATCGCTCCTAACGTCTTTATCATATCTGCTGTACCCTCATCTGATCCTGCTTTCCCTGACTTCATTTTTGCAAGTGCTATTCTTTATTCTAGGTGGGATCCTCTTTTTCTCATTGTCGGCTCTGTCTGGGACAGCACAGCTTCTGTGGGGTTTTCATTTTGAAGCTGCTGGAAGTGCTCCTTCTATCTGCCTTTGTCTTGTGGACTGGTGAGTAGGTTGTTGCCAGCACTGCTCATGAAGGGGATGTGACTGTCTTTATTTTTCTGTCTCTGCCTTGCAGCCTGATATAGTTGCTCTATGCAATCTATTGAGGCACTTTCCACTTGGTTAGCCAACCAGTTTTCCTTCCTAGCCTGGTCTGTCTTTTCTATCTCCCACTTTTTCCTCCACTCCTTTTTTTCTTTTGTTGACTTCCTGGATGTTTGCATTCTACCACCAGCTTTCTCTCTATCTTATTTCCATACCTTGTTCTGCTGCATATCTGTTCTGTAGTCCTCACACATGCTGATGTTCTTCGTATTTCACTGCTGCAGTCATTACACTTGGGTTATCCTGCCGTCAGGCGGTCCCACAGTCAGCCAGAGTTCCAAAGTCTTGGTCCAGCGTCGGTTGCTGTCGCTTCTTCCCTGATGTCAGTGTGCCAGGGGTATACAAGATGCAGCCAACGCCATTTTCTTCAGTCTTTCTTGCCGCGTAGTGCCCGAAGCAAAAGCAGTTCGCAAGTGCTGGTTGGCCAACTCCTGAGATTTTCAATTCGAATTTCAGAACTGAAGTTTTCCATAAAGCTAAGTACCCCGTTGGGGAAACTTTTTCTTGCCTCAGACCGATGTCAATAAAAGTTAATAATTGTATTTCTTGTGGGAAGAAAATACCTCATAAGGATTTTCATTCTTACTGTATCCCATGGCTAGGCCCAGACCATGACGTCACTGGTTGTCGGTTTTGTGCTAGGTTTAACAAGCACACTATTAAACGTCAGTTTGATTTTGCCCGACATTATTTTGGCAGAAAATTCAATTACACTATGCCGTCGGGACAACCGGGATGCACAAAAAATGCAAAGACAAGGACAGGCATCCGAGACCCAAAACTGACGACGAAGCCTCTTCTAGGCCAGTCACCGGTTCTCCGGTTTTCAACGAGGCGTCTTCACAGCCCCTGACGACTGCTTCTTTGGAACCACAGCCTGCCTCCGACTCCCACGTGGAGATGGCTGGGCCTTCGGATACTCCAGATTTAGGGCCTACCGAAACTAACCCTTTAAAGGGATCCAGAGCAGCTGAACAGCCCTCAGCTTCAGAGGGTGTATTCAGACCTACTCAACTAACCATTAAATCTTCTGCCAAGTCTAAAACCCCTTTAAAAACAAAGAAACAAGTTCAGAATTCTCCAGCACAGGCCTCCATGCCTAAGAAACAGATGCTCAAAATGGCCGAAGACTTAATTACTCTGATCAGGGGTTCCCATCCCCCTCCTGATAAAAGGCCTAGACAGGATGCAGACTATGAATCTTCTGACCAGGTTTCCATTTCTTCGGATTCCTCCTCAGATCAGGGATACTCTTTACCCCCCTATGAGGATTCTGATGCTGAAGAATCAATCCCTTCAGCCTCTCCTCCAGAGGATTACTCTTTTGGGGAAACTTTACATACCATGAGGGAGCATTTCCATTGGGAGGGCCAGGATTACTCAGAATCCATGAAAAGGCTCAGAGATTTCCTTTTATTGCCTCAACACAGACCCCTTGCTATTCTACCAGTGTTAAACATTGTGGATGATGTGTACTGTGAATCCAGTCTAAATCCTGATTCTTTGCCTCCTGCTCCAGTCAAACCAGACAGATACTGCAGTCCCTGGCTCTCACACATTTCTTTAAAAGCCCTGTTGCTGACCCTGGAACTATTTCCCAGGGACCCAAAGGGGGGTGAAGGCCTCTACAGCTAAAAATCCAGTTCCCTCCGACAGGGATTCAAGAGCATTAGACAGATGGGGGAAGAAAGTATATACATCTGCGACTTTAGCAATGAGGGCCTTAAATTGCCAGTTTCACATGCTTAAATACCAGCAATATTTAATGTCTCAGTTGAAACAAAAAATGCTTCCAAATTCAGATCTTCCTGACTATAAGGAGATGCAGGATTTATTGCATGCAACAGAACAAGTGGGGAAACATACTTTGCACTGTGGTTTTGATTCATTAGAGGCCTCTTGTAGAGCAGCAGTTATATTGTCTGTCATTCGAAGGCATGCTTGGTTAAAAGAACAAAGTTTACCTGATCATGTTAAATCAAAATTGTTGGATGCACCTTTGCAGCAGGATGCTTTATTTGGAATTGAGGCAGAAGAGGTACTAAAGAAAATGGAGGATAAGGCAAAATCTATGCAAACAGTGAAGGATTTCTTACAGGTACAGCCTCTTCGATTTAGCAGAAATTGGCCAACAAAAATTGGTCCTTTCCACTTAGACCTCAAAGGGGCAGATACAGACGTCCAAGAGGCAGAGATCAGCCACAAGGTTCTTACCGACCTCGACAATGGGGTGCATCATCCCAGAAAGGAGGGGAAGACAGGCCACAATCTTATAGGAAACAGTCCCAATGACTTCCCTCTTCAGCTGCCAAGTACTTCTCTCTTGGCAGCCCCCTTAGGGGGGAAACTAGCACTTTTTTCTCACAATTGGCATATGATCACCCAAGACAAATGGGTTCTAAATATTGTATCTCAAGGTTACAGGCTCCAGTTTCACATTTTGCCAAGGCTAAAAGGAATGCCAAACCTGCCACCAAATCAACGGGCAGAGGCTCAAAAACAAATTACAGCACTCATGGACATGAGAGCTATTCAAAAGGTTCCAACACAGGAGCAAGGACAAGGATTTTACTCAAGACTCTTTTTGGTTCCCAGAAAGGACAAAGCCTGGAGGCCCATTCTGGATCTGTCTTCTCTAAATACTTACCTGGAGGTTCCAAAATTCAAAATGTTGACACTACAGCAGCTTCTTCCCATGCTGGGCAAGAAGGCTTGGCTCGTAATGTTGGATCTCAAGGAGGCATACCTGCGGACAAAATTACAGAAGATACCTCAGATTCTTAGCAGGTTCAACGCATTACCAATTCTCTGCACTGCCCTTTGGCTTATCTACTGCACCCAGGGTCTTCACAAAATGTCTGGCACCAGTAATTGCCTTTTGCAGACAAAAGGGGATTCAAATATACCCATACTTGGACGACTGCCTCATTCAAGCAGAAAGCAAGGACATTCTTCTAAAGCATCTGGCATTTGTAAAAAGCTTGCTAATTTGCCTAGTGTACACAGTAAACGAAAATAAGTCAAAACTAGTGCCCTCACAAGAGATAATATTCCTGGGTGCCAACTTAAATACAATGGCCCAGATGGCTTATCTCACGCCAGACAAGCAAAGACAGCTGACTCAATACTTTCAACTGATGGCAACAAAAACACAACTCCCTGCAAAAAAAATTCTGCAGGCCTTGGGGTACATGGCATTTTGCATACTACTAATTCCATATGCCAGACTGCATATGAGGAAATTACAATGGTACCTAAAGAATGTTTGGTCTCAACACTGTCACAGTCTGGAAACAGTGATACCACTTATTCCCTGCCTACAACGGGAGTTTCTATGGTGGGCACAGGCATGTCACCTAAACAAGGGACAACCTTTCACTCAGCCCTCAGCCAGTCAGACACTGACAACAGATGCTTTGGATTACGCCTGGGGGGCACACATGGCAAGCAAATGTATTCAGGGCAAGTGGACCGCAGAACAAAGACATCTTCACATCAATCAAAAAGAGATGCTAGCTGTACAAAATGCCTTAACAGCCTTCAAGGACCTTTTACATCCAGGACAACTACTTCTAAAGACAGACATCACAGTTATGTGGTACCTGAACAAGCAAGGGGGCACTCATTCTTACCCTCTTTGCAGGCAAGCCATGACCTTCTGGAATACAGTTCTAACCTTTCAAGTTCATCTGCAAGCACAATTCCTGCCAGGAGAGAAAATACTCTGGCAGACTTAAGCAGAAACATCATGGATCCACATCAGTGGAAATTAAATCCACAAATATTCAGCATGATAACACAAAAATGGTGGAGGCTGGACATAGATCGGTTTGCCTCCCCACTGAATTGCCAGCTACAGAAATTCTGCACAAGGACTTGCACACAAGCATGGAAAGTGGATGCTCTCTCATTCAGCTGGAAAAATCTACAACTATATACTTTCCCACCTCTGCCACTCTTTTCAAAGGCACTCCTAATAGCCAGACAAGAAAAGCCAAAAGTGATCCTGTTTGCCCCAGACTGGCCACGCCAGCACTGGTACCCAATCTTAAAGACCTTAGCTCAGGGCCCACCATGGATTTTTACCTCAAGTTCCGCACCTCCTGACTCAGCAAAACAGTCAGATATTCCACAGCCAGCTCAAAATATTAAACCTGGCTGCATGGCAGATTACTTAATAAAACAGACTACTCCTCTCACTACAGCTGTGATGGATGTAATTTTGGAGGCCAGGGGGCCTAGCACCAGGAAATCCTACTCAGAAAAGTGGAAGAGATTCTGTGCCTGGAACCAGGCTCAAGACCTTGACCCTCTTGTCCCCAACATTCCTCAGATATTACAATATTTGACTGAGATGCTGGACAAAGGCCTATCATTTTCATCCATTAAAATCCACGCTTCTGCCATCTCTGCTCATTACAACACAGATCCACCAATTTTCTTGCATCCTTTACTATAACAGTACCTCAGAGGGGCTAAAAACATAAGACCACCTTGTTGAGCTCCAACTCCAACCTGAGACCTCAACTATGTCTTGGAGAAATTAACTTTACCACCTTTTAACCAGCAAATTCAGGAGAAATAAAATATGTCTCATGGAAAACTGCTCTACTCTTGGCAATCACTTCAGCACGAAGAGTTTCAGAGCCACAGGCAGTAATGGCAGTGGAACCTTTCATCATTTTTCATCAAGACAGGGTGTCTTTAAGAGCAAACCCTACTTTTATGCCAAAGGTGGTATCAAGTGTGGCCCTAAACCAATCTATTTATTTGCCAACATTCTATCCAAATCCCCAGAATAAAGGGGAGAGACTTCTGCATACTTTGGACATACACAGACAGCTACGCTACTATTTGGACAAAACAAAAGCCTTCAGAAAAACTGAACAACTGTTTGTAGCATATGCTGCAGGATCACAGGGGAAAGCTATTTCAAAACAGACCATTTCCAAATTGGATAGGACACTGTATACGTTTCTGCTACACACAACATGGAAAAACTGTGCCTAACAACATCAGGTCTCATTCCACCAGAGCTACAGCCACCTCAGCTGCCTACCTCAGAGGAGTTACCTATCAAGGAAATTTTGGAAGCGGCAACTTGGAGTTCAGTGCATACCTTTACCAAGCATTACCACCTGCCTCTTTACTCAAAATCCAGAGCTGGCTTCGCCACTGCAGTGCTGCAGGGCCTTATAGCCACACCAAATGCTTTTTAGCTCCAGCCTCCCAACCTCAGCTTTGGGATTCTACCCAAGTGTAATGACTACAGCAGTGAAACACGATGAACATAGTACAGTTTTGTACCTACCATAAATGTAGATGTTCGAGTGTCTTCACTGCTGCAGTCCAGGTTACCCACCCTCCTTCCCCGCTATTTTTCCTGGGACTTATCTGTATCTCACTACCTATACAACCTATTTGGTGTATTTGCTGGTAATTGAAATGATTGGTTTTCATTTTTTATGTAGTTGTTATTAGCAATGTATATTGCCTACCTATTTGGGGGCACCTGACATCTGGGGCAAGAAAAACTGAAGAAAATGGCATCGACTGCACCTTATATACCCCTGCCGCACTGACGTCAGGGAAGAAGCGACAGCAACCGACGCCGGACCAAGACTTTGGAATTCAGGCAGACTGCGGGTAGCCTGCCAGCAGGATAACCCAAGAATAATGACTGCAACAGTGAATACACTAGAACATGTACATTTATGGTAGGTACACAATTGTACTTTCTGCAGAGTCTTATAGCCACACCTAATGCTGTTTAGCTCCAGCCACCCAACCATAGCTTTGGGATTCTACCCAAATGTAATGACTGCAACAGTGAAACACGAAGAACATAGTACAGTTGTGTGCACTTACCATAAATGTAGATGTTCGAGTGTATTCACTGTTGCAGTCCAGGTTACCCTCCCGCCATCCCTCTTTCATTCTGGAGGTTATCTTTCCTTCTCTATCTTCTACAACTTATGTAGTGTATTTGCTTGTAGATGAAGGTTATATTGATGCATGTATTTATATATACATATTTTTGCTACCTTTTTGGGGGCACCTGACATCAGGGGTAAGAAAAGCTAAAGAAAATGGCGTCTGCTACATGTTTTATACCCCTGACGACCTGATGTCATGGAAGAGGAGACAGCAACCGACGCAGGACCCAAGACTTTGGAATTCAGGCCAACTGAGGGCAACCTGCCCGCAGATTACCCAAATGTAATGACTGCAGCAGTGAATACACTCTAACATCTACATTTATGGTAAGTGTACACAACTGTACTTTCAGTGCATAACTTCTTTTTTGCATTGATCTATCACTTCAAATTGTTTGTTAAATTTCTGTCTTGCTATCTCCTCTTCTGACTATTTTTACACACTTCCCATTTGTGATCTTATTTTTTGTATTCTGACGTTTGCCACATCCTGGTGTCTTCACTTGTATCTCTTCAAATATCTTTGGAGCTGCTCTTTTTGGATTGATTAATTTGGCTTTCTTCTCTAAATAAATATCACACCATGTCTGATCTTTTTTTCCTGTGTTTTTTATACCTTTGAAATTGTCGTTTTTGTTTCTTTTCTAGCTTTTTCTGACTACTCTTATTCTGTTTCTTTTGCGTAATGTTTTTTATTTATCTGTTTCATTAAGGAATTTAAATTTAAATATGTAGCTTTTGAGTTTTTTTTCTTGTGCAAACATTTGTCTTTCCTCTAATTTTTCTTACTCTTGTTACATATCCTCTGTATGGAAATTCTGTGCCGCTTGCATAATAGCAACAATACATAATTTTCTACTTATCCTCAACAGCCCACTTTATCGTCTCTATGTCTCTTTCTTGTCTTGTATTTTGTGGGCTACTATTTCCTTATATCTCAGGGGCCACCCCCTCACCCTGTGCCTAGCCTATCCCTGTGGTAGGAATGTTTCCATGTATTGGATTCCTCACTGCCTTATTTTTTCTAGTCCTGGCACCAGTGCATACATCAAGAATGGCTACTTTTTTATCCTGGGGCCTTTCCACCCAGTCTTTATATGTCATGGAGAAAGGCAACTCAAAAATAAAGTACTTTCTGTGTATCTTTCATCTTGTTGATTTTTTGTAAAAGCAGGTCCATCAAGGGAAGGTACTCACCGTGATTTGGAATGAATTCAGTTCCAGTAGTACTACTCTGCTTTTCTTGCTTATTTCCTCTCTACATTCATATCCCCTTAGGGGAGTGGACACAGGTCTTTCAGTAAAGCTGATCTGTTTTTATTCTCTTTGCAAAATCCAACTTTGGTCAAGTTTATAAGGTCACTCTTTCCATTTGGTTAGCAGGTTTCATTGAGTTTTATTTTGTATGGAAGGCTCTTGCCTACAGTTCACAGGGGTCACACACAGTGCCACTGCAGGTTGAATAGTGTGATGTCTCATCCTTTATACAGAACCAGAGGGACTGGATGGGGTACCCACAGAGCTACCCAATGCTGACTGTCCTTACTGTCCTGGGGAAAAGTGTACAGCCTAAGGACGGACACTGGCAAGGCATAAATGGTTCTGACTCCTTTGCTTTGAACTTCTTGGAAAAAAAACCTTCTGACACAGTTTGGGTCTGGATGGTTTTCCATCCATTAGTTATGTATGAAATTTGTTTGTCAAATGTTAATTTATATAGGTTTATATGTCTATACTAGGCTAACGACCACAACTTCTATAATTCTAGTTCTGCAAACCAACTCAGTTGTGTCCTTATTTGTTATGAGCATTTATTAGGAGGGTGTATGTTTGAGGCTACTAGAGGTTATGTTGAAGGTGTGGTTTGTCAGTTTGGGCGTTACTGTCTGCCTCTGTCCATCAGAGACATGGGAACCAGACCCAGGCTGAATTTCCAGTTTCCCATCTATTGGCCAAGGTTGCGCTTAAATAGGGTTAGGGATGGACTCTGCTTCATATGGGTACCTGTTCCAGAGCATGGGAATCCTCTGAGATGCAGGTCTGTCTTGCCAGTGTCTTATTTTGTCACAAGCAAGATTTAAATACTTGGAACTAGTGATTTTCATGCTATTCATTTTGCAGATGTGCAAAAGGTCCAGCAAAGCTGGATCCAAGAATACCTTGTATGCCATGCATTAGATGGCCTCAGTAATCTGTAGGAGACAGTATAGAGATAGGGCTTTAAGGTGATTCATATAAGATAATTTGTTTATACCCTGGATTCTCCTGTTAAGAAACCTTTGTGGGCATTCCAACTGTTGCATATGTCTGTCAGATACATGCCGAAGTGGGACTTGTACTATGTGATGGGTCTTATAAGAGCTGAATAAAGTGACACTATGACTTGTTGGACTTGGATGCCACGGCCTTATAAGTTGGACAGTACAAATGATTTTCTTACTACCTTTGCCACATGTTGGTTGAAGGACAGATTACTATCAACATATGTGCCCAAATCCCTGACTACCGGATCAACTCTAAGGGGTGTCTTATTGATGGGAGTAATTAACCTGGGTGGCAGTTTTCTTGTATGTTTTGTTTTCTGATTGGGAGTTTGGTCTTGCTGCATACATTGTCACATTATACAATGACTGGTTATTAACATTCCAAAACGAGCACACTGATTGGTCAGCCCAGTCAGCGTGCACCTTGTAAATCCTAGCATATACCAAGGGAAAAGGTCCAGTCGGCCAGACTGTTTTCCTTTGCTATATACTGTAAATTTTTTTTTTTAAACAAAATAAATCTGTAATTCAGACATAGCAGAGAGACTGGACGGAGAAAATTCTAGGAAAATCAGGTACGTTATTCAAAAATAAAGACACGTACATGGTTTTCCTTGTATTTCCTCCATTCTATCTCTTTCCTACCCCTAAACTGTTCAAAACCTTTTTTTTTTTTTTTTACTTAAAAAAAAAAAAAGAGAGAAAAAATGGAGCAATGGAGACCTTTTCTCTGTTGCTTCCTTTCCAAAGCACTGATGTACTGGGTATGCATGAGAACGCAAGTGCCATAAGCATGTACAGTACATAAGAAAAGGCAACAGGATATTACCAACCATGGAAGGACTGCATGGCGCCGTTATACACAGACATTATGTAAGAAAAGTAAGATGTTAAGTTGTCTATCTCGCCTTCATTCTTGCTGGATGGGTTCGGAGCCGACCTCGGCTCCGACTCGGCCACTGTAAAAGCTCGAGAGTTGGTTCCACCGGCTCGAGGCTCTCCTTATATCCCACAATGCTAGGCGAGAGTTACCTCAGATCTCGTTTGCCGCTACAGCTATCGAGGTGTTGGTTTTCTACCGGTTCTTGGTAAGTGACTTTTCTTGTGTAAGTTAGTCTATTAAAACCCCTTTAATTTTAATATTTTTACTTATTTCCCTTAGTTTAGAGAAATTTTTATCCCCTTCTAAAAATTCCGTTTTTCCCTCAAGAACTTTAAGTTCTTCCCTTGGGCCTACAGGCCTTTTCTCTTTCCCTAGTGGAGTGTGTGTGTTATTTCTTATTTTTAAAAACCTAGTTTGTGGTTTATTATTATAATTTAAACTTGACAGGGTGTAATTAGTGTGTTTGTGTGTGTGTGTGATTACACCTTTAGAGATGTCTAAGGAAGCAAAGGTCTCCGGATTCAAGAAGTGTGATGCGTGCTGTCAGAAAATGTCTCTGACAGACGCTCACACTTCTTGTGTCTACTGTCTGGGACCTTTGCACCTGCAGGACTCCTGTGCTGTGTGCCATGGCTTCAGCCCCAGGGTCTTGCAGGAAAGAAAAAATAAATTAATTTTAAGGGGCTTACTCAAGCCAGAGGATTCCCTTTCTGTATCTACAGGGAAGCCCTCTAAGGCATCTAGGTCTTCGGCTCCGACAACTGAGCCGAGACCTAAGGTTTCTAAACCTCTGCCTACATCGGCTCCGGCTGGAGCCGATGAGTCTCAGTCCACAGTTTCTGTGGTTCCTCGGCTCGGCTGGAGCCGAGGTATTAAAATTCCGTGTCGGCTCCGACCAGACCTTCGGAGCCGACAACTAGGAAGAGGTCCAGGTCACCATCCCTTGGCTCCGTTCATTCGGCTCCAGGATCTCCCCTGCTGTCTGAGCGGGCCAAAGATCTCACTCCTCTAGGTCATCGAGGCTGTCGGATCATGACCTTCAGAGGGTAGTGAGTCGACTTCTTAAGTCCGAGGCACTGGCCCAGATGCTTCGGAGCCCGACTCATCAGTCGATGCCTGCCCGGTCCATCAATATATTCCTCCTTGACTCTCTTGAGCTCGGGCCGGGTCGCGTCGGAACCGAGACTGTGATAGCGTCGGAGCCGATACAATTGTCTTCGGCTCCGTCGGCTCCGATTTCTTCATTGGAAGAATCTTGGCGCGGACTTCCCTCGTCGGCTCGAGGAGTGAGTGGCATCGGACCCTTGTCCGACCCCTCTCCCTCTCGGTGCTTGGCGCTGGTAAGTTCGGCTCCGCCATCGGCCTCGGAGCCATCACTGTCGGTGCCGAGGGAGGTTCTTAGCTTCGGGCGGGGACCTCTGGCTTTGCCTGACAGGGGTGCATTCGAGGTCATGCGGAGTGTGTTAGAGCCTGGCTCTACTCCACAGTCGGCTCCGTCCGCCCCTCCCTCTACGGTGCCTCAGGTCAAGTCGACTCACTCCCTCATGCCGGACCGCAGAGAGCCAGCTCCTCAGGAACCCCATGTGGGGATTTCATCCTCTTCCGAGGCCTCTCCTGATTTGGCAGAAGAGCCCCCTTGGAAGAGGAAGTGTAAGAGGAAACACATTGACTCACCTGAGTCCATCATGTCGGACACAGATTTAGATGATTCTGAGGGTTCCCCCCGTTCCCCTTCTGAAGATGTCTCATTTGCAGACATTCTAGAGATCCTGAAACAGAGAGGAAATTGGCCAGCCCTCAACCCTTGAGGAGGATGAATCTGTGTATCTTGAGGCGTTTGGCTCTCGCCCTTCCACCTCCTGGGTGTCCCCCCCTTTGACCCCCTCATGCAGGTGGTTGCTAAGAAGGCATGGACGGCTCCTGATTCAGTGGACCCCACTCCCAGGAGACCCTCCAAGTTCATAACGGCACTAGCAGACAAACAGTTTTTAACAAAAGGAGTTTCTGTGGATGCTATGGTGGTAGCTGCTGCCACTAAGAAGGAGCTAACTGATCCTTCAGTACCTGTCCATCCACCTAACAAGGAATCTAGGTCCATGGACAGGTGCGGAAGCGGATGTTCTCGTCAGCGACATTTACCATGCGTTCGCTGAACTACCTATGCCATTTTACTCGTCTTCAAAGGGACTTGATCAAGAAGCGAGTGAAATGTTAAAGGACCCTACAGCTGGGTTTTCAAGATAAGATGAACACGCAGCTGGCTACCCTTAACTCCATAACCAACTCCTCCATCGTCTTCTTTCTTACGCGCTGATGGAGCGAGTAGAGCCGCAGGGACAGGTGTGGCCTTACGTAGGCATGCCTGGATGCGGCTATGCAATTTTGCGGACCCCTTCAAGGCGTCTTTCACTAACTCCCGTTTGATGGATCATCTCTCTTTGGTCCTCAAGTGAAAGAAACCTTGACTAGGTGCGAAACTGATGGCAAGACCCTTTCTGCCGTCGGAGTCCGTTTTCTACTCCTTCTAGGCCTTACCCCAAAGGCCAGAAGGTGGAAAGATGTGGTTCCGTAAACAATCTCAAGGGACTTCGCCTGGCCAGAGTCGTTCCCGCCAGAGGCAGAGGGGAATAACAATGGTAGACGTCGCCCTAGGGGCAGGGGGTCCAGAACCAGGGCAATCGGAAGCCTTCTCTGACAAGCCCTTTCAGCATCCCTGAGGTGTTGCCCGACTGCCCACCTTCGGAGGCAGTCGGGAAGATTGTCACTGTACCCAGAAGCCTGGCTATCCCTGACTCAAGACAAATGGGTACAGTCCGTCATTTCGAAGGCTATTCTATCCCCTTTCTTAGCATTCCAAACCAATCAAAAAATCCCTTCCAGATGTTCCACCGCTCAAAGGGATCTAGCAGTTTTGGAAATTTCAAAACTGCTTGCAAAAGAGCAATTCAGCCAGTTCCAGCAGACCAGCAAGGATCCGGAATCTACTCAAGGTTCTTTTAGTTCCAAAGAAAACAGGGGACTGGAGACCAATTTTGGATCTCAGTATCTTGAACAGATCAGTCAAGAAAACAAGATTTCGATGGTCACGCTGCAATCCATTCTTCCCCTCTTGGGCAAAGGAAACTGGATGTGCTCTATAGACCTTCAGGATCGTGCTATCACATAAAATGAACAGGCGCTCCAGAAGATTCCTCCGCTTCAGGCTGGGAACCAGTCATTTTCAGTTCAGGGCCCTGCCCTTTGGTCTCACCACTGCCTCCCGGGTGTTTACCAAATGCATGGCAGTGGTAGCTTCTCACCTGAGACGACAAGGATTCCAGGTGTTTCCATATTTGGACGACTGGCTCCTCACAGCTCCCACCAAGCATCTCCTTCTGATGGCCAGGGATTACACTTTTCGCATTTGTCAAAAGCTAGGCATTTCAATAAATTGCGAAAAGTCTGTTTTGTCGCCTTGTCGCTATTACTTTCATAGGCAAATCTAGACACAGTAGACATGTCTGCGAGACTAACACATCAGAGAATAACAGACATTCACAAACTGGTCTCACTCCTTTTCAACAACAACAGAATCAAAGCCAGGTTAGTTCTGAAAGTGTTGGGAATTATGGCGGCTGCCATACCTCTGCTTCCATTAGCCAGATTCCACATGCGGATCCTTCAATGGATGCTCTTTACTCAATGGTCATACCAGGAACTTCCAATGTCTCACACCATTATGATCACGCAGCGTGCAAAATCATCTCATGTGGTGGATCTCTTCCCCTCAGCTCTTGTTGCGAAGACCCTTTGTCCCACCCCCTCCGGTTCCTACTCTCACAGCGGATGCCTCCCTGATCGGGTGGGGGGGGCATTATCAGGGCAGGGCGGTCCAGGGCACATGGCAACCAAACGAATGCCACTTGCACATAAATGTTCTAGAGATGAGAGCAGTGCTTTTAGCGTTGCAAGCCCTTCAAGACTCTCTTCTCTTGGGAGCGATTGCAATCCAGTCAGACAATATGTCTGTAGTG
This sequence comes from Protopterus annectens, assembly GCF_019279795.1. Classification (NCBI taxonomy): domain Eukaryota; kingdom Metazoa; phylum Chordata; order Ceratodontiformes; family Protopteridae; genus Protopterus; species Protopterus annectens. The sequence continues at coordinate 872,540,470 of NC_056737.1, read as the reverse complement.
TGGTACATCAACAAACAAGGCGGAACCAGGTCATACCCCTGTGTCGAAGCACTCAGACTGTGGCAATGGGCGATTTCTTCTCAGCGATTTCTGATAGCAACGCACATCCCCGGGAAGTCCAATCAAATTGCGGACAAGTTGAGCAGAGCTATTCTCATGCCTCACGAGTGGTCTCTGAAAGACTCTGTTGTGAGAGAAATTTTCCTCAAGTGGGGTCAGCCTTACTGCGATCTTTTTGCTACTCCCCAAAACAGCAAGTGCAGAGAATTTTCACTCTATTCCCTTTACCAGGCCAACCCAGCAGAGACGCTCTAGTCCAAGTTTGGCCCCGGGGACTTCTGTATGCATTTCCTCCTTTCCCACTAATCTCTCAAGTGATACAGAAAGCCATCGTTCAGAAGGCCTCATTGATCCTCATTGCTCCTTACTGGCCTCGACAGGTGTGGTTCCCCTTTCTACATCAATTTCTATTGGCGACCGTGGCATCTGGACCTAGTTCCAGATCTGTTGATCCATCAGTCGGGTCAGTTACATCGCTCCTCCCTCTCTGTACCTCACTGCTTGGGTCCTGCAGTTCCTACCTTAGCCAGGATTCCACAATTATCTCACTCTCTTTGAGATATTTTGATAGCTTCCATAAATCTTCCACTCGGAAGATTTATTTGAGCAAGTGGAAACGCTTCACATATTGGGCTCAAGAAAAGGACATAGATCCTTTCACTGCTTCCATCCAATTAGTCCTTGATTTTCTAGCTGAACTCTTCCATGCAGGTTCATCTCCTCTACTCTTAAAGTTCAATTGGCAGCTATTTCTAACTTTCATGTGGGTATTTCTGATTCTGCCTTAATGTCCCACAAGCTTTGCAAAGCCTTTTTGAAAGGAGTTTTTCTTCTCAGACCTCCTATAAGAAATCCTCCTTCTCCTTGGGACCTAAATTTAGTTCTTGCTTCTTTGATTCTTCCCCCTTTCGAACCTGCAGTCTCCTGTTCTTTAAAATTGCTATCATGGAAGACTCTTTTTCTGGTAGCTATTACTTCAGCTAGAAGAGTTTCAGAGCTTCAAGCACTCAGCTGTTGACCTCTTTATCTATTGTTTCATAAGGACAGAGTATCCTTACGAACTAACCCGTCCTTTTTGCCTAAGGTGGTCTCGACGTCAAATCTAAATCAAAGCATTGACCTCCCTGTCTTTTTTCCAGAATATTCCAATAGGTCTGAACAAAAATTACACTGCCTGGATGTTCATCGTCAATTGAGGTACTACTTGGATAGAACGAAACAATTCAGAAAATCTGATCAGCTGTTTGTCTCCTATGCGGAAAGCAGAAAGGGACTTTCAGTTTCAAAGGTATCATTATCCAGATGGCTAACATCTTTGATTTCCCTTGTATATGAAATTAGACACCAAAACTGCCTAATAAACCTAAGGCCCATTCCACCAGAGCTTTGGCTACTTCCTTAGCCTTCCAAGACAGACTGCCTATTGACACCATTTGTGCAGCGGCTACTTGGGCTACTCCTCACACTTTCATTTCTCATTATAAGTTGGACTTAGCTTCTAGGCATAGAGCTAACTTTGGTTCCACTGTTCTCAGGAGTCTGTTCCGTTAGGCCACCGGGACAAGGTGCTAGGGGCGGTCCCATCCAGCAAGAATGAAGGCGAGATAGACAACTTAACATATAGAAGTTATGTTCTTACCATAACGTTCCATGTTAGTTGTCTTCTTCTCGCTTCTTCACCTCCTTCCCCTGGCCTGGACAGACCTAGAGGAGTTGTGATTGTGACCTCTCTTTCTACCACCTCTTTCTTAGGCATATGCTGTTATGCATATTTCCTGGTTCAGGATGTAGGTCACCCTTCTTTCTTCCTGTTGTTAGAGGTGGACTCTGTTTAGAGTTATTCTGTTACTATTATAAGCTGGGGTTAGCTTACAAAGCGAGATCTGAGGTAACTCGCCTAGCATTGTGGGATATAAGGGGAGCCTCGAGCCGGTGGAACCAACTCTCGAGCTTTTACAGTGGCAGTCGGGCCGAGGTCGGCTCCGAACCCATCCAGCAAGAAGAAGGCGAGAAGAAGACAACTAACATGGAACGTTATGGTAAGAACATAACTTCTATTTTTTTTTTCTTAAATAATGTCACTGTATAATAGCAGTAACTGACTCCTTGGTGTGGTATATTAAGATTTACCTACGGTTGGCTTTATTATTGCTCAGGCTTTGCCCTCATGATTAAACCACACCAACTGTGGGTAAATCTTAATATACCACACCAATGTCAGTTATTGCTTAAATGTTCACCAGAAGAAATGTGTACACCCCACTGTAATTGCTGGGCTGGGAGAAGAGTAAGATTGGCTGATATAATGAAATAAGCTTGTGTTGGTCTTACAGCTGAATGAATTGATGGCTTGTTTAAAATGTAAATAGTTAATAGTCAAGAAGTATATTTTGCTACAACTGTGATTATTTTTTTAGGTTGAAGAACTGCGACGTGACCTGAGGATAAAGAGCCAGGAGCTTGAAGTAAAGAATGCAGCTGCCAATGACAAGCTGAAAAAGATGGTCAAAGACCAGCAAGAGACTGAAAAGAAAAGGGTATTTGTTTATCTGTATTCATTTGTACAGCTGTGTAAATGTGCATGGGGTGCACATATAACGTAGAATGATTGATGCTACCCACCTCCCAAAAAATCTCAAACTTTGTGCAGTACTCATTTAATGAGCTGAAAAGAAAGTGCCATCTTGTTTAAATGCATAGAGAACAGAGAATTATAATGATTGCTTACTTCAACGTATTTTTTAAAGGTCTGTTTTTAGAGCAGTAGTAATGAATAAAAAACAATTGCCTGTCTTATGTACAGTTCATCACCTTTGGCTGAGAGACTCCAGTTCATATTCTGAACATGCTAAAGCAGATGTCCTTCTATTCTTATGTTGCAGTATTCCACATATGGGTTTTACCCTTCTTTTGCATGCGTCCAGCCAGTATTCCAAAGTTTTTCAGTCCCTCCTTTTGCTTCGGATGTCTGACATGACTGGCAGGAACATGGGCCATAAAAGTGATGTCTGCATGCAGCCCTCAGAACTCTTCAGCAGCCAGTCGTACTACAGATGTTCCTGCTTACCGCTGACGTCTGATAAAATCCGATAAGTACCCCGCTGGGGAACCTTTTAGTCCTCCTTAATTTAACTAACGTTTGTTCATGTCATCCAGAAGGGGCAAGTGCAAGTGTGGCCGGCAGATTCCCTGCAAAGACACGCACGATCAGTACCTTTTTTCCCTTAGGAAGGGAACACGACCATGAAAACTGCCCTTATCTGTAAGGCATTCATCCCTAAAACCCTACGTCGCCGCTTACAGGTCCTTAACCTTTACCTCGAGAACTAGCGTCTTAAGCAACTCACGCTAAGGATGGAAGGCGCTTCTGATGCCCCGACGGACCTGCCTAATAATAGGCCCAAAGCCATGTGGCCTTCTCCTTCAGCTGTGCCTCTATCTTCTGTACCTTTGCCTGTGGCTGACAGCCTGGTAGAGGAATCTGCTCCTGCCAGCCCAGGATAAAGCGGGTACCCATGATGAGGCCGCATAATCCCGAACGGACAGCATATCCTTAGATGCTTTACCGATGCCTGCTTCAGACGTCGAGAGGGAGCCTACCTTTTCTGTGTATTTGTCAGAACACGCCGACCCTATTCCTGCCTCAGGCCCGAGGTCCTCTCCAGGTCGGACGCCTGCAAGGCCTTTAAAGAAAGAAAAACAAAAAAACAAGCACTTTTCTCCTCCACTGAAAGCACCCCAGACTGGGAAGCTTTCAGCCAGAGTATCTTCAGTTTCTTCATGGCCTTATAGCCTACCACTGTTGGGAGCCCTGCTACAGCCCCTCCACTCCTCAGCTCTAGGCCTCAGACTGACTGACTGCCAACCTTCCTGAAACCCTCTCTCATCCCCATGTCCCTATCTGTCAGACACTCACTGTCTCCCTGCCTGGTCCTACATTACCATAGACAAATGGGTTCTATCCATCATCCAGAATGGCTATTCCATTGTCCTGGATCTTCCCTCTGGTAAGAAGGGGTACCCGTCAACCTCCCAGCAGTCAGCTCCACCTCCTAAAACCTGTACTACAAACTTTTACTGTCCCAAAGCTCCATAGAACCAGTGCCTTCAAAAGCAAGAGGGAAAGGAATTCTACTCAAGATTTTTCTGGCACCCAGAAAAAGAGGGACCATGGAGACCCGTCCTGGATCTCTCACTGCTAAACCCATTCCTCAAGGTCCCTACCTTCAGGATGCTCTCTCTTCCCACTGCTTCTGCCCCACGGGTTCTTGGTGACCCTAGATATAAAGGATGCTTACCTACACAGCCCAATAAAGCCCACCTTCCATGAAATGCCTGAAATTTTTTGCAGGCTCTTCCCACTTTCAATTCTCTGCCTTGCCATTTGGGCTTTCCAGTGCCCCAAGGGTATTCACAAAATGTCTGGCTGCAGTCACTGCCTGTTGCAAAACAAGGGGAATCCAAATATTCCCTTACCTAGATGATCTTTTGAACCAAGCGGACAATCTAAAGACCCTCCTCCTTCACACTCAGTTTCTTCTGGCCCTTTTACAGTGTCTTGGGTTTCAGATAAACTTCCCGAAGTCCCATCTGGAACCCACAGGGGACATTGTTGTCCTAGGGTGCAGGATTCGCACAGACCTCATGCAAGCCTTCCTGCCAACAAAGTGGCATTCGTGACCGACCACCTGCTCAGCATCCTTCAGGTATCAGAACTGACTGCAAGACAATACCCGAGGCTCCTGGGTTACATGGCAACCGCTATACCCATGCTTCCTTTGGCAAGACTGCACATGAGAAAGCTACAGTGGTATCTTTGGTCAGTCTGGACCCAGCACTCTCATCCCCTGGAATTCAGGGTCCACCTTCTACCTTGTCTGAAACAAGAACTTCGCTGGTGGCTATCTCAAGTGACCATGAAACCCAGGCCTTCCTCTCCAGCCCTCCCACACCAACCCAGATCATGCATACAGATGCATCAGACCTTGGTTGGGGAGCAACTCTAGGCACAAGACAGGTGCAGGGTTTGTGGCAACACCCCTACAACCTAGAGCACATCAATGTCAGGGAAATGAGGGCGATCCTCCTTGCTCTGGAATCCTTTTCCCCTTGCCTACACCAAGGCCTACTCAAGATTTTCACGGACAACACCATTGTCCTGTGGTATCTCAACAAACAGGGGGCACCAAATCCCTACATACTCTGCAGACTAGCTATGCAGGTATGGGAGCTAGCCTCTTCCCAGAGGTGACCCTACAGTCAGTTTACATCCCCTCCCTTCACAATGTCCAGGCAGACTCTCTCAGCAGGACCATCACAAACAACCACGAGTGGATTCTTCACGGAGACATCATCCTGGACCTGGTCCACTGGTGGGGTATACCTCAAGTAGACCTGTTTCATCTCCTCCATCAACAGCCAACTTCCTGGCTGTTGCACAATGACACCAGACCCCAAGGCACTGGCAACAGATGCCTTCTCAAATTCATGGAAGGGGAAATTTCTGTGTGCATTCCCCCCTTCCCATTGATTCAAAAAGTGTTGCTGAAAATTCAGCAGGACAATCCAAAAATCTTGATGGCGACCCCTATTGGCCAAGACAGCACTGGTTCCCCCTCTTACTATTTCTGTCAAAGGGCAATCACCACAAGTTACCCCCCTCAGTGGATCTACTCCCACAGAACAAGGGATCTCCAATACATCCACAGCTATAGTCTTTGAACCTCACCCTGTGGCTGATAGGATTCTGATCCCTTTTAGACACCTGTACAATGATGTCTTGCAGGAGGCCAGGAAACCCAATACTAGACAATCGTACCTATCCAAGTGGAAAAGCATTTCCTTATGGTGTCACAAGACGGCTGGACCCACTGTAAAGTGACATCCCTCTAATCCCGTCTTACCTGTGTGAACTACAGGTCTACTCTTCTGTAAAAGCACACATATCCACTATCTCTGCCTGTCTCCCCCTGGATCCACCCTTAGCATCCTGATTACCGTCAAAGCTCTTCCTCAAAGGAGGTCCTTCATCTTAGACCCCCCCCCCTCAGGAAACCGACACCTCCAACATGGGATTTCAACTATGTACTAGAAAAGATCACCTTGGCTTCCTTCGAGCCACCGGCTAAAACCTCCTTAAAGATCTGCACCTGGAAAACTGTCTTATTGGTGGCTTTTACCTCAGCCAGGAGGGTCTCAGAGCTACAAGCTCTGATGGCTGACCTACCATTCCTTATCTTCCATTTGGACAGGGTCTCCCTCAGGACTAACACCTCCTTCATACCCAAGGTGGTGAATGACATGTCCTTAAACCAGTCTATCCACCTACCGTTTTTATTTCCTAACCCTCAGGAGGATAAGTGGGAGAGTTCTCTATACCCTAGATGTTCACAGACAGCTGAGGTTTTACCTCCATAAAACCAAGTCTGTTAGCAAATCTGGCCAACTGTTAGTTTCTTTCCACCCCAGGGCTCTGAGGAAGGCAGTGGCCAAACCGACCATTTCTGCCTGGATATGCAAGGGCATTACCTGTTGCTACTGGTACCATGGTAAATCATTGCAGAGCTTTATTAAAGCCCACTCCACAAGAGCTATGGCCTCTTCAGGAGGCTTTTTTAAAGGACTAGGCACTAACAGTATGAAGCTGCTACCTGGTCCTCAGTACACACTTTCAGCAAACACTACAAGCTGGACCAAATCTCTAGGGCCAGAGCAGGATTTGCCAGGGCCATCCTCCTTGGATTCCTAGAGGGGTATACCAGACCACAACCCCATTCTTAGTGAGCTGTGCCACTGACTCATATATGGAATACTGCAACATAGGAATAGAAGGACACAGAAAAGTTGTGTAAAATCTTACCATAACCATAGATGTTTTGTGTTTCACTGTTGTAGTCATCACATTTGGGTTATCCCTGCCAGGGTAGCCCTTGGCCTGCCTGAATACCAGAGGCTTAATATTTCTGCGTCATTTGCTGTCGCTTCAGGACTGACGTCAGGTCATCAGTAGTATAAAGTAAGGCAGCTAATGCCATTACATCAGTCTTTTTTGCCATGGAGCCCGAAGCAGAAGCAGTTCGCACGAGTGCCGGTCAACCGCTACCTGAGTTTCATCTACCAAATTGAAGCTGAAGTTCTCTAATGCTAATTACCCCTTTGGGGATCCTTTTTTCTTGCACTAACCGATGTCAGAAAAAGTTAACAAATGTCTCACCTGTGGAAAGCAAATACTACACCGAGACTTTCATTCTTTCTGCGTCACTTGCTTAGGCCCAGACCATGACATCCCTTGCTGTCACTTCTGTGCTTTGTTCAACGCTAGAACTATCCATCATCGGGCCCTTATTGTAGCTAGATATTTTCGATTACATGGCTTCGGTAAGCCATCTGACAGCAGATCTTCTGAAAAAAATTAAAAATAAAGACAGAGACAGACCACACAGGTCCAGACCTACCGACAACGCTACCGTTAAGCTAGTCGTCAGTTCTCCGGTCCTCAGTGAGGTGCTTTTGCAGCCCCTGATGCCCGCTTTTTTGGATTCGCAGGCCGCTATCGAGACACTTTCGGAATCTGCTATGCCAAAAACTTTTACTAAGGATCCTGCAGTTGTCTCTATCTTGGATGGGTCCGGAGCTGCTGAGCAGGCACCGGCTTCCAAGGAAGTCCTTCGCACTACCAATTCTCAACACAAACTGACAACTTCTTTCTCGACTACTGTTCTTTCAAAGACGACAGTTTCTTAGGCCCAGGGTACGAACCACACCCAAGAAACAGACGGTCCATCTCAGGCACCTGCTTCCTTGCTCAGTCTCAAATGCTTAAAATGGCAGAAGACCTTATCATGCTGATCAGGGGAAGCTAAGCTAACCCCCTCCAAAAGGAAAAGAGTTCTGTCCCCTGTAGTTTTGTCTGAACAAGTGTCAGATGACTGATATGAAGACATGCAGCCCCTCTCTAATTATGAGGATTCTGATGCAGAGGATTCCATTTCTTCAGCCTCTCCCCCAGAGGATTGTTCCTTTGGGGGGAAACTCTTCATACCTTAAGGGAGTATTTCCAATGGGAGAGTCAGGACTACCCTCAGTCTAAAAAGAGACTCTGGGAATTCTTAGATCTTCCACATCACAGACCCTTGGCCATACATCCCAGTCCTGGATGTTGTGGAGGATGTTTTCCTGGATTCCAGTTTGACTCTTGACACCCTCCCTCCTGCACCCAGAAAACCAGACGGGTACTACAGAGTCCCTGACTCTCAAATTCTTTTTAAAAATCCTACTGCTGACCCTGAGGTAGTTTCTCAAGGGCCTAAAGGAATTAAAGCAACCTTTGCTAAGAATCCCACCCCCTCAGATAGGGATTCCCAAGCACTTGACAGATGGGGTAAAAAGGTATACACCTCAGCTACTCTTGCTATCAGAGCACTAAATTGTCAGTTCCATAAGCTAAAATTTCAGCAACATACCCAGGAACTACTCAAACAAAATGTCTTCTTTTCCTGCTTGTGCAGAATTGAAAGAGTTGTAAGAGTTGATGCTTTCTGCAAGTCAAGTAACTAAACACACCTTGCACTGCGGATGTTCATCGTGTTTCACTGTTGCAGTCATCACTGTAGGGTTCTCCCCTGCCGGCAAGCAGTCCTCGGTCGTCCAGAATCCCAAAATCTGGGTCCGGCGTCGGCTGCTCAGCCATGCTCCCTGACGTCAGTGCGCCAGGAGTACAAAGCTGGCAGCCGACGCCATGTTCTCCAGTCTTTCTTGCCGTGCGGTGAAAGCAGTTCGCAAGTGCCGATCGGCTGACTCCTGACATTTTTCGTACTTCAGTCCGAAGACTTACTTCTTCTACTCAAAGCTAAGTACCCCGTTGGGGAAACTTTTTTCTTGCTCCAGTCCGATGTCAGAAAAAGATAATTGTATTTCTTGTGGGAAGCAAATACCTCATAAGGATTTCCATTCTTACTGTATTCCTTGCTTAGGCCCTGACCACGACGTTTCAAGTTGTCGATTTTGTGCTAGATTTAACCAACGCACTATTAAGCGTCTGTACGATTTTGCACTAAGCTATTTTGGGCGCAGATTTAATTAAACAATGTCGTCGGATAGCCATCCGACTACCAGAGTTAACAAAAAGCGCAAAGAAACAGAAAAAGACAGGCAACCGAGGTCCAAAACTGACGAAGCTTCTCCTAAGCCAGTCGCTGGTTCTCAGTGAGGCGCTTTCGCAGCCCCTGACGCCTGCTTCTTTAGAGTTGCAGACCGCTACAGACTCCCACATAATGTCGGTCAGGCCGCTGGAAACTCGAGGTATTGGAGCCTCGGAGACTATTCTCTCAGATGGGTCTGGAGCCGCTGAGCAGGCATCGGCTTCTGAGGGTGTATTCAGACCTAAACAATTATACATTAAACCGACTTCAGCTTCAAAGGCAAAGACTAAAGCACCTTTAAAAGCAAAGAAACAAGTTCACCAGCCACATGGACAGGCCTCCATGCCCAAAATACAGATGCTCAAAATGGCCGAAGACTTAATTACCTTTATCAAGGGGTTCCCATCCCCCTTCTGATAAGTGGGCCTAGGCAAGAGACAGGCTATGAATCTTCAGATCAAGTTTCCATTTCCTCCGATTCCTCTTCTGATCAGGAATATTCTCTTCCCCCCTATGAGGATTCTGATGCTGAAGAATCTATTCCTTCAGCTTCTCCTCCTGAGGACTATTCCTTTGGGGAAACTTTACATACCATGAAGGGAGCATTTCTACTGGGAGAGCCAAGATTTTTCAGAATCTAAGAGGCTGCTCAGGGACTTCCTTCTACTACCTCAACACAGGCCTCTAGCTATTCCACCTGTGTTAGACATTGTAGATGATGTGTTTTCTGAGTCTAGTCTGACCCCTGACTCCTTACCTCCAGCTCCTGTTAAGCCTGACAGATACTACAGGGTTCCTGACTCTCATAAATTCCTTTTCAAAAACCCTGCTGCAGACACAGAAACTATTTTTCAGGGTCCCAAAGGGGTTAAGGCTTCCACTGCAAAAAACCCTACCTCCTCTGACAGAGATTCTAAGGCACTGGATAGATGGGGAAAAAAGATTTACAGATCTGCTACCTTGGCTATAAGGGCCTTAAACTGCCAGTTTCATATGCTCAAATATCAGCAATATGTCACAACACTGCTTAAACAGAAAATGTTGGTAAATTCTGAATGTGCAGATAAAGAAATGGAGGATTTATTGCACGCAGCTGAACAAGTTGGAAAGCAGACTTTGCAATGTGGTTTTGATTCTCTGGAGGCCTCCTGCAGGGCCGCTGTTACAGGTTCTGTAATTAGGAGGCATGCTTGGTTAAAGGAACAAAATCTGCCTGATCATGTCAAAGCTAAATTATTAGATGCACCATTACAGCATGATACCTTGTTTGGTGTTGAGGCAGAAGAGGTGTTAAAGAAAATTGAGGACAAAGCTTAATCTATGCAAACTGTCAAAGATTTTTTTACAAATACAACCACCTAGGTTTAGCAGACACTGGCCTACAAAGAATTGGCCCTTTCCAGTGTCAGACAGACCTCAAAGGGGCAGATCCAGACGCCCTAGAGGCAGATCCCAGCCGCAAGGTTCGTACAGGTCTAAGCAATGGTTTGCTTCTACCTCCAAAAGTGGAGAAGACAAATCACAACCATACCGGGCAGAAAGGCTTGGCTCGTCACTTTAGACCTAAAAGTGGCATAGCTGCATGTCCCAGTCAGACAATCATGCAGAAGATACCTCAGATTCAAGGCTGGTTCAAAGCATTACCAATTCTCTGCACTGCCCTTTGGCTTATCTACTGTGCCCAGGGTCTTCACAAAGTGCCTGGCACCAGTAATTGCTTTCTGCAGACAAAGAGGAATACAAATATATCCTTACTTGGACGACTGCCTCATTCAAGCAGAGAACAAGGACATTCTACTACAGCATCTGGCGTTTGTGAAAAGACTTTTAACATGCCTATGGTACACAGTCAATGAAAAGAAATCAAAACTAGTACCCTCTCAAGAGATCATATTCCTGGGGTCAAGCTTAAATACAACTGCCCGGATGGCTTATCTCACGCCAGACAAACAAAGGCAACTAACTACGTATTTCAAGGAAATGGCAACAAAGGCCCAGTTATCTGCAAGAAACATTCTGCAGGCTTTGGGCTTTATGGCATCCTGCATCCTACTAATTCCATATGCAAGACTGTATATGAGGAAACTTCAGTGGTACCTAAAAAGTGTCTGGACACAACATTGCCACAGCCTGGAAATGATGATTACTCTCATTACCTGCCTGCAGCAGGAGTTTCGATGGTGGGCAAAGGCTTGTCACCAAAACAAGGTACAGCCATTCTCACTACCCCCAGCCAGGCAGAACCTAACAACAGATGCATCAGATTATGCCTGGGTGGCCCACATGGCAGAAAGAGGCATTCAGGGCACCTGGTCTTCAAATCAAATGCATCTACATATCAATCAAAAAGAGATGCTAGCTGTTCAAAATGCCCTGACAGCTTTCAAGGACCTAATTCATCTGGGACATCTACTGATAAAGATGGACAATACCACTGTCATGTACATAAACAAGCAGGAGGGCACGCATTCTTACCCCCTTTGCAGACTAGCCATGGCTTTATGGGACACAGCATTGACTTAAGTTCATCTGCAGGCACAATTCCTGCCAGGAAAGGACAATACTCTGGCAGATGAACTAAGCAGAAACCTCATGGATCCCCACGAGTGGCACCTGGATCCACAAGTCTTGAGCATGATAACAAATGGGGACGCCTGGACATAGATCTGTTTGTCTCCCCTCACAACTATCAACTAAAAAGATTCTGCACAAGGACTTATCACAGCCAAGCATGGAAAGTGGACGCCTTATCGTTCAACTAGAAAAACCTTTCCTCCACTGCTTCTCCTCCCCAAGGTACTCCTAAAGGTGAGACAGGAGAAACCAAAAATGATTGATTGCCCCAGACTGGCCCCGCCAGTACTGGTATCCGATCTTAAGGAACTTGTCTCAATGTCCAGCTTGGCCCTTACCTCAAATACCTCACCTACTGTCCCAACAAAACAATCAGATTCTGCACAGCCGACTCAGGACTCTAAATCTGGCAGCATGGCGGATAATGTAGCCATACAAAGCACACCTCTCAGTAAAGCTGTCATGGATGTCATTTTGGAAACCAGAAGGCCTAATACTAGAAAATCCTATGCTGGAAAATGGAAGAGATTTTGTGCTTGGAACCAAGCCCAAGGAACGGACACAGCTGTATCAAATATTTCTCAGATTTTGCAATACTTAACTGCGATGCTGGACAAAGGCTTATCTTTTTCATCAATTAAAATTCATGCCTCTACCATTTCGGCTCATTACAATACAGAGCCACCACTCTTTTCTCATCTTTTATTAAGGCAGTACCTCAGAGGGGCCAAATATTTAAGGCCTCCAAGGAGATTGCCAATGCCTGCATGGGACCTCAATTATGTCAATTATTACTCACCCTACCTCCTTTTGAGCCAGATGCTACTGCGGATATAAAGTTTTTATCTTGGAAAACAGCTCTGCTCCGAGCATTTTCTTCTGCAAGACGAGTGTCAGAGCTACATGCTTTCATGGCTGTGGAACCTTTTATCATTTTTTTATCCAGACAGGGTCTCTCTGAGGACAAACCCTACATTCATGCCTACGGTGGTGTCCAGTGTAGCCCTTAATCAAACTATTCATTTGCCAGCTTTTTATCCAGATCCACAGAACAAGGGGGAGAAAATGCTGCATTCTTTGGACGTACACAGACAACTTAGATTCTCTTTGGACAAAACTAAAGATGTTCTTCGTCTCACATTGCTGCAGTCATAACCCGCTGTCCTCGGTCATCCCGAATACCAAAGAGTTAGGCTGGCGTCGGTCATGGTCGCCCGGAGCTGACGTCAGTATGTAGTAGTACTTAAGCGCATGACCGACGCCATATCCTCAGTCTTTCTTGCCGCGTGGTCCGAAGCAGAAGCAGCGTTTGCAAGTGCCGTTCGGCGTTCTGAAATTTTCAATTATCTAGTTTCAGACCGAAGACCAAGTTGGGCTAAGTACCCCGTTGGGGAAAATTTTTGTCTTTTCTTGCCTCAGTTAATCCGGATGTCAGAAAAAGTTAATAATTGTATTTCTTGTGGGAAACAGATACCTCATAGGGACTATCATTCTCTTTGTATTCCTTGCTTGGGGCCTGAACACGGCGTAGTCGGGTGTCGCTTTTGCGCTAGATTTAATAAGCGCACCATTAAACGAAGATTAGACTGTGCCAGGCTTGTTTTTGGTAAGCGGTGTAACTATAACATGCCGTCGGATCCTCCGACGCCCGCTACCGCTAAAAAACGTAAAGATAAATCTTTAAGGTCTAAACCGGATGAGTCCGTTGCGGACGCCGGTTCTATGGAACCTACGGTTGAATCTGTGGATCCGGCCGAGGTCTCGGCTGAATCCCAGGGGGGAAACCTTTACTTTTGCAGGAGTTGGCCTCTCGGGTGTTAGGCCAGGCCGAGGGTGCTTCTCAGGTATCTGCAGTTCCATCCTTACAAAAGGTTATTAGGCCTTCTACCTCAGTGGCTAATGGCCATGCTAAGGCTAGACCTGGTCTTACTGGTACTGGCCATAGCCCTAGTTCTTCAGCTTCTGTTCCTAAAAAACATATGTTGAAAATGGCAGAGGATTTGATTACTTTGATCAGGGGTTCTATGCCACCCCCAGAGAAGAGGCCTAGGGTGGAGACAGATTTAGAGGGAATGGAGCATTCTTCAGACTACTCTGAGTCCTCAGCTGAGGATATTCAGGATCCCCCCCCCCTATTCAGATTCGGATGCAGAGGATTCCTGTCCTTCTGCTTCTCCAGAGGATTTTTCCTTTTCTGAAACTTTACATTCCATGAGGGAACATTTCAAGTGGGAAGGTCAGGATTTTTCAGATTCTCGAAAAAGGCTTAGGGAATTTTTGTTTTTGCCACAACATAGGCCTTTGGCTATTCCCCCTGTCTTAGATGTTGTTCAGGATGTTTTATAAGAGTCCTAGAGCTGACCCGGAAACTATTATTCAAGGGCCAAAGGGTGTCAGGGCTTCTGTGGTTAAGAATCCAGTTCCTTTGGATAAAGATTCTAGAGCGTTGAATAGGTGGGGTAAAAAAGTGTACACCTCTTCTACGTTAGCTATGAGGGCTTTAAATTGCCAGTTTCATATGCTGAAGTATCAGAATTTTTTGTTAGGCCAATTGAAATCTAAGGTGGATGCTTTATCTGAGGGTATAGAGTGTAAGGAATTGCAGGAGTTGGTTCATGCTTCAGATCAAGTTGGAAAACATTCTTTGCAGTGTGGTTTCGATGCTCTTCAGGCTTCATCCAGGGTGGCTGCTACTGGTTCAGTTATTCGTAGACATGCCTGGCTTAAGGATCAAAATTTGTCAGAGCATGTTAAAGCTCGGATTTTGGATGCTCCTCTTCAATCTGAAGTTCTTTTTGGTTCTCCTGTGGAGTCAGTTTTGAAAAAGATGGAAGATAAAGCTAAGTCTATGCAGACGGTCAATGATTTTTTGCAGGTGCAGCCCCCTAAGTTTAGCAGGAATTGGCCTGCTAGAGGGTGGTCCTACCCTTCTTCGGATTTTCAGTCTAAGGGCAGGTCTAGACGTGGTAGAGGCAGGACTCGCGCTCAGGGTTCTTTCAGACCTAGGACTTGGAGTTCTCCTGCACAGTCTTCTGGTGAGGGCAGGGGGTCAGCCTTTTCGTAAACAGACCCAATGACCTGTATCTTCAGCTGCCAGATCCTTCTTTTCTGGCAGCTCCTCTAGGAGGAAAGTTGGCACTTTTCAAACAAAACTGGCATTTGTTCACCCAGGACAAATGGGTGTTGGAAATAATAAATTAAGGTTACAAGTTTTATTTTCACACTTTTCCTCCTCTCAAAGGCATGCCGGATGTGCCTCCTCAGCAAAGGCTGGAGGCTCAGGAGCAAATTTCTTTGCTATAACAGATGGGAGCAATCCAGGTGGTACCTCCATCAGAAGTAGGCCTTGGGTTTCATTCACGTCTATTCCTAGTGCCAAAGAAAGGAAACACTTGGAGGCCAATTCTGGATTTGTCCATTCTCAATACCTACCTAGACATTCCAAAGTTCAAGATGTTAACATTACAACAACTTCTGCCTATGCTAGGCAAAGATCACTGGATGGTAACCCTGGATCTCAAAGAGGCCTACACATTCCTATCAGGCCCAGCTGCAGGAGATTCCTGCGATTTCGGGCTGGTACTTCTCATTATCAGTTCTCTGCATTGCCCTTTGGTTTATCTACTGCGCCCAGGGTGTTCACAAAAGTTCTGCTCCTGTAATAGCTTTCTTCAGACAGAGGGGAATACAAATTTATCCTTATCTGTACGATTGCCTGATTCTTGCTCAAGACAAAGACAAGTTACTTCAACATCTACAGTATGTAATGGCAGTTTTAAGGTGCCTAGGGTATTCTGTGAACGAAATAAAGTCCAGTCTAGTACCCTCTCAGGACTTGTGCTTTCTGGGTGTGAGACTGAATACAGCTTCTCAGATGGCTTTTCTGACCCCGGACAAACAAAGAATTCTTCACCTATACTTCCAGCAGTTATCAGTACTGTCCAGGCTGACTGCAAGGACAGTCCTTCAAGCCTTGGGGTTCATGGCATCTTGCATTCTAGTACTTCCCAATGCCAAACTGCATATGAGGAAGCTACAATGGTATCTCAAAAGTGTATGGACTCAACACTGCCACGATTTGGACACTGTCATTCGGATAATACCTTGCATCCAGAAGGAATTCTTGTGGTGGGCGCAGGAATGTCACCTAAACAAGGGACTCTGTGACCCGACCAGAGGCGAGTCAGATCATAACGACGGATGCCTCGGACTTGGCTTGGGGAGCACACTTCAATGGGAAATGGATTCAAGACACGTGGCCTCCCAGACTACAACATCTGCATATCAACATAAAGGAGATGTTAGCAGTCCAATTTGCCCTGATGGCCTTCAAGGACCTACTTCAACCAGGACAGGTGTTGATTCGAACAGACAACACAACAGTCATGTGGTACATCAACAAGCAGGGGGGAACCCATTCTTACCCTCTTTGCAGACAAGCAATGATATTGTGGGGGACTGCTCTGAGTTTGCACATCACTCTTCAAGCACGGTTTCTGCCAGGAGCACAGAACTCCCTAGCAGATGTATTGAGCAGACAAATTGTGGACCCCCAGGAGTGGAAATTGGATCCTCAGGTATTCCAACAGTTGACAGCGGCTTGGGGAACTCCAGACATAGATCTGTTCGCTTCTCCACTAAATTTCCAACTACCAAAATTTTGCACAAAGATGTTTCACCCAAAAGCTTGGAAAGTGGATGCTCTATCTTTCAGTTGTAACAACCTTCACGTCTATGCTTTCCCTCCTCTGCCTCTCCTTCCCAAGGTACTCTTGAAAGTCAGGCGGGACCAGCCTTGCATGATTCTAATAGCACCAGATTGGCCACATCAGCACTGGTATCCTCTGCTGAGGAGTTTAATTCAGGAGCCTCCTTGGCCTTTGCCACAGATTCCTCACTTGTTGTCCCAGTCAAGCAATCACTTGCTCAATGTCAGGGTGCAGTCCCTGCATCTAACAGCCTGGCGTATTCTGTATTAGAGCCAGTGGGGTCTCAGCTTCCTCAACAGGTTTTAGATGTCATTTTGGAAGCCAGGCGGCCTAGTACTCGAAAAGTTTATGCTGATAAATGGAAGAGATTTTTTCTTTGGAGCACAGCAAAGGGCTTTGATGTTTCAGTACCTAATTTGAGTTTTGCACTACAGTATCTTACTGAATTACTGGACAAGGGTTTGTCATTCTCTTCTGTGAAGGTTCATGCTGCAGCCATTTCTGCACACTATGATTGTGACCCTCCTTTATTTTCTCACCCTTTGTTCAAACAATTTCTTAGAGGGCCAAAAAATACAAGACCCCCACGTAGAGCTCCTACTCCTTCCTGGGATCTCAATTTTGTGTTTGAGAAGCTTACTTTACCTCCTTTTGAACCTGCAGCTACGTCCGAGTTGAAGTTTTTGTCTTGGAAGACTGCTTTTTTGTTGGCCATTACTTCTGCTAGGAGGGTATCTGAATTGCAGGCACTCATGGCAGTTGAACCCTTTCTACTATTTCATAAGGATAGAGATGTCCTTCAAGGATGCATCTGCAGTCTTTACAAATGGGTTGTCCTGTCGTCAGGCAGCCCTTGATCGGCCGGATTCCAAAGTCTGGGTCTGGCCGCTGGTGTCGCACTTCACCCGGCGTCATTGCGGCAGTTATTCGGGTATAAAGGCATCAGCCGGCGCCATTTTCCTCAGTCTTTCTTGCCGTGGCCAAGCAGAAGCTGTTCGCAAGTGCCGGTTGGTCAGATCCAGAGATTTCTACTACCGAATATTACTTCGAAGACTTCTAAAAAGCTAAGTACCCCGTTGGGGACTCTTTCTTGCCTCAGCCGATGTCAGAGAAAGTGAATAACTGTTTATCTTGTGGAAACAAATACCTCATAAAGATTTCCACTCCTATTGCATACATTGCTTAGGCCCAGACCACGGCGTAGCAGCTTGTCTAGCCTGTGCTTCTTTTAACCGGCGGACGCTTAGGCGTCGGTCGGACTTGCTGAACAGATTTTCGGCTCGATTTTGCCTACATTATGCCGTCGGATCCTCCGACTACGCAAATAACCAAAAGCAGAAAAGGACCGACACTCGCGGTCCGCGGTTTCGTCGAAACGCGGTTAAGCAAACCACGAGTGTCTCGGCCCGGCGAAACCGAGCAAGCGGTTCTTTCTTCAGCCGATAACTTGCCTTCTACCGAGGCCTCTTCTAACCTGGTAGAAGCGACTTCTGAAATCCAACCTTCTGTTGCGGTTTCACAGGATTTATCAGACACCATTCCCTGGATATTTCAACCCTGCACGTGGAGCTGCTAGGCCTCCCCCAGCTATGTCTATTAAGGCCTTTGCCAGGGCTAAAGCAGCCAAAATATCAAAATCTGTGCCTGCCAAGCCCCCCTCTCACAGGCCCAGCACCAGCTCCCATATGCTTTCTTTGGCTGAGGATCTCATCTCTTTAATTCGTGGAGCCCAGCCTCATCCAGACAGGGCCTCTCTCCCTCCTCCAGAAAAGAGGCCTAGAGCAGAGCCCCCTGAGCCAGTATCCACAGATGATTCCTCTGATGACTCAGAACATACAGACCCTCCCGAGGCCTCTTATTCTCCTTATGAAGACTCTGATGCTGAGGAGTCCATTCCTTCAGCCTCTCCTCCTGAGGAATTTTCCTTTGGGGAAACCTTGCATGCGATGAGAGAACAATTTAATTCGCAGGGCCAAGATTTCTCAGACTCTAGAAAAAGGCTTAGGACCTTTCTACATTTGCCACAGCATAGGCCTTTAGCTATACCTCCTGTTCTTTCTGTTGTTGATGATGCATTTAATGATGCTTGTACTGCTCCTGATTCATTACCTCCGGCTCCTGCTAAGCCCGATAGGTACTACAGGGTCCCGGACACTCATCATCACTTATATAAGGCTCCTTTTGCAGATCCAGAGACTATCTCCCAGGGTCCTAAAGCTGTAGCAGCTGCTACTTCTAAAAACCCCCTCCCCTCTGAAAGGGAATCCAGGTCCTTAGAGAGATGGGGTAAAAAAGTTTACACCTCTGCTACTTTCAGCTAGAGCTTTGAACTGCCAATTTCATATGATTCAATATCAAGAGTTTATGCTTGACCAGTTGACTAAAAAGCTGTCCTCTGAAGAAGGTTTAGATAAAAAGTATGTTCAAGAAATGGTACATAACATACAGCAGGTTAGTAACCATTCTTTAAAATGTGGCTATGATGCACTGGAGGCTTCATTTAGATCAGCCATGACTGGCACAGTTATCAGGAGGCATGCATGGTTGAAAGAGCAGGCATTACCAGACCATGTCAAATCAAAGCTTTTGGATGCACCTATGGACAAGGTCAATTTATTTGGTTCCCCTGCACAGCAGGTACTAAAAAAGATGGAAGAGAAGGCAAAATCTGTGCAAACAGTGAAAGATTTCTTACAAGTTCAACCTCCAAGGTTTAGCAGGAACTGGCCCTCCAAGAATTGGTCCTTTCCAGACTTCTCTAAGGCACAAAGAGGCAGGAATAGGCACTCTAGAGGCAGAAACCAATCCAGGGGTGCCTACAGGGGTCGCCAGTGGCAGGGTAACAACCAACGAGGCACGGATATAGCCACCACCACTACAACAACTCAATCACAGTGACTTGGCGGTGGCACCGCCTACCAGGGAACAACTAGAAGCACCCTTAGGCGGAAAGCTAACCTTATTTTCAAGAAACTGGCACTGCATTACAAGAGAAAAATGGATTTTGCAAACTATAGACCAAGGTTACAGGTTCCATTTCCATACTCTACCAGGAAAGAGAGGAATGCCAAACCTACCACCTACTCAAAGGACAGAAGCTCTAAAGCAAATATCTCTATTATTAAGAATGAGAGCTGTGGAAAAGGTACCATCTATGGAGCAAGGAAAGGGATTTTACTCCAGACTCTTCCTGGTACCAAGAAAAGAAAACAAATGGAGGCCTATTCTAGACCTGTCCGCTTTAAACACATTCCTCATTGTTCCAAAATTCAAAATGCTGACCCATGCTGGGCAAGGAGTCTTGGCCGGTAACTCTAGATCTCAAGGAGGCATACCTGCACGTCCCCATACGACCAATTTGCAGAAGATACCTCAGATTTCTTGCAGGATCAGAGCATTATCAATTCTCAGCATTGCCCTTTGGCTTATCTACTGCGCCCAGAGTGTTCACGAAATGCCTGGCATCAGTAATCGCTCATTGCAGACTTCAGGGGATTCAAATCTATCCCTACCTGGACGACTGCCTGATACAAGCGGACAACAAAATCAAGCTAACAGAAGACTTACAAAGAGTCATCTACCTGCTGCAAGCCCTGGGATATACAGTCAATATAAAAAAGTCAAGGCTGATTCCATCCCAAAGAATAACCTTTCTGGGTGCAGAACTGGACACATCAAAACAAATGGCATTCCTAACTGCAGAAAAGAAAGAGCAACTTCCTCTCTACTTCTTGACATTAACAAAGCATAACCATCTAACTGCAAGAAAAGTGCTACAAGCTCTAGGCTTCATGGCATCCTGCATAATACTGGTCCCTCATGCCAGGCTGCATATGAGAAAGCTACAGTGGTACCTAAAGAATTTGTGGTCCCAACACAAGCACAGCCTAGAAACCAAAATTCCAATAATCCCATGCCTGAAGCAAGAGTTCCTATGGTGGGCTCAGGCCTGTCAATCAAACACAGGATTGCCCTTCTGCAAAAGTCAACCAAGACAAACTATCACGACAGATGCCTCAGACCTCGGTTGGGGGGCACACATGCTGGGCAAGTGCATTCAAGGCCTATGGACTCAAGACCAGCTGCACCTGCACATAAATCTAAAGGAAATGATGGCAGTAAAATTGGCAATCCAGTCATTCAGACCTTTTCTCCAAGAAGGTCAGTTGATGATAAGGACAGACAACACCATAGTTATGTGGTACATCAACAAACAGGGAGGCACACATTCATACCCTCTATGCCGGCTGGCACTGGACCTATGGGATGTGGCTCTGGGCTACAACATTCAGTTACAAGCAATTTATGTACCGGGGAAGGAAAACATTCTAGCAGACATATTAAGCAGAACTACCACAGATGCCCACGAATGGATGCTGCATCCGGACATCTTCAAAGCCATCACAAGAGAATGGGGATTACCACAAATAGACTTGTTTGCATCCCCACTCAATCACCAGCTAAAGAAATTCTGCACAAGGACGTACCACCCACTTGCTTGGAAGGTGGACTCCCTATCTTTCAGTTGGAAAAACCTGATAGCATACGCATTCCCACCACTTCCTTTGATGCACAAGGTGCTTCTGAAGATCAAAGAGGAACGTCCGAGGATCATTCTGATAGCTCCAGACTGGCCAAGACAACATTGGTATCCATTGCTGAGGAGCATGTCCCTGGAACAATTATGGACACTACCCCTGATCCCATTACTGTTAACACAGAACAACTTCAACATCCTGCATCCAAACCTGAAAACTCTGCAGCTAACTGCCTGGAACATTACATAACAGCAATTAACCCAAATTTATCCCAAAGGGTTAAAGACATAATCCTGGAGGCTCGTAGACCTTCAACAAGAAAGAATTATGCAGCAAAATGGAAAAGATATCTCATCTGGAGTACTGCAAAGGGGCAAGATGTTACACTGGTGAACATAGCCAACATCTTGGAGTACTTGGCGGAGCTCTTCCATACAGGCCTGTCCTATTCTTCCATCAAAATACATGCATCAGCTATTTCAGCAGAATACAGTTTGGATCCTCCTGTCTTCTCGCATCCTCTGCTCAGACAGTTTCTGAGAGGAATTAAAAATGTGAAACCTCCCAGGAAACCTCCATTGCCAGCATGGGACTTGAACTTTGTGCTAGAAAAATTGACACTTCCCCCTTTCGAACCAGCAGCAACAGCAGAATTACAATACTTATCCTGGAAGACTGCTTTCCTGCTGGCAATAACTTCAGCAAGAAGGGTCTCTGAACTACAGGCGTTAATGGCAGTGCAACCCTTCCTGATCTTCCATCAAGATAGAGTATCCATGAGAACAAACCCTACATTTATGCCTAAGGTGGTATCCAGAGTTTCTTTAAATCAGGCTATCCACCTTCCTACATTCTTCCCCAACCCACAGAACAGGGGAGAAAGGCTCTTACATACCTTGGATGTGCACAGACAATTACGCTACTACCTGGACAGGACAAAAAAACAATAGAAAAACTGACCAGCTACTGGTAGCATATGCAACAGGAAAGGAAGGAAAACCAATTTCTAAACAGACAATCTCCAAATGGATAGGAAATTGCATTAGATTTTGTTACTCCTACCATGGAAAGAAAACTCCAGAGAACATCAGGCCTCACTCCACAAGGGCTACAGCCACTACCACAGCTTTCTTACGAGGAGTGGCTACCAAGGACATTATAGAGGCTGCTACTTGGACCTCCGTGCATACATTTGCCAAGCATTATAACTTACCTCTTTACTCTAGATCCCGTGCTGGTTTTGCCACTGCTGTTTTGCAAGGGATCCTAACTACACCATAATCTCTTCTATTACCTCCTCCCCTAGTTTAGCTATGGTATTCTACCCATTTGTAAAGACTGCAGATGCATCCTTGAAGGACATAGTACAGTTTTGTACCTACCATAAATGTAGATGTCCGAGAGGAATGCATCTGCAGTCAGGATTACCCACCCTCCTTCCCCTCTGAGGTACTCCTAGGGTATTTGCCAATCTTCAGCTAGCTTGGGGGGGATCTATTATGGTGTATTTGTTTGTATATATGTACATACATGCTTATTTTATGTGTTTGCTCTCTACTATTTGGAAACTTTGGCATTTATCCAAATTTAGCCATCCAAGAGGGCACCTGGCATCTGGGGCAAGAAACACTGAGGAAAATGGCGTCGGCTGATGCCTTTATACCCGAATAACTGCCGCAATGACGTCGGGTGAAGTGCGACACCAGCCGAGGCCAGACCCAGACTTTGGAATCCGGCCGACCGAAGGGCTGCCTGACGACAGGACAACCCATTTGTAAAGACTGCAGATGCATTCCTCTCGGACATCTACATTTATGGTAGGTACAAAACTGTACTTTCCACCAAGACCAATCTGGATTAGGCATTTATCCCAGGTTCTTTTTAGTGCCAAAGAAAACAGGGGACTTTGAGACCCATTCTGAATCTTTCAACCCTGAACCTGTCAGTTGCGAAGACAAAATTCTGGATAGTCACCCTTCAATCCATTCTGCCTTTCCTGCAGATAAATGACTGGATGTGCTTGGTGGACCTCCAAGATGTGTACTGTCATATCAAGATGAACAGGCATTCTCTGAGGTTCCTCCATTTCCAGCTGGGAGCCAGTCATTTTCAATAGAGAGTGTTCCCCTTTGGGCTCCCCAAAGCCCCCCCCCCCACACACACACACCCCGGTGTTCACCAAAGTAATGGCGGTAATGGTGGCTCACCTGCGGCTGCAGGGATTTCAGGTCTTTCCCTGCCTGGACAAGTTGGCTCCTTTCCGCTCCCTCCAAGCATCAACTGATTCAAGCCAGGGACCATCATATCCGGACTGCTCAATACATGGGTGTAAACATAAATCTAAACAAATCTTGGCTGTCACCAATGCAGGTTCTGATTTTATAGGGGCTGGGATAGATACTACCCAGGGCAGGGTGTTTCTACCTCTGGCAGACTATTATCACTTCAACATCATGTGAGTTACATTCTTTTAAGCCACACTCCCCCCAGTGAGTTCAGTTCTTCAGGTGTTGGGGTCCATGGTGGCCATGCTCACTCTTGTTCCAACTGCACATCTTCATATGAGAGTTCTTCAATGGACCTTAGCCTTTCAGTGGTCCTGGCTAGACCTTCCTCTGTCCGCATCCTGTTCGATTGTCGCATGTTTGCAAGGACTCCCTTCTTTGGTGGCTTCAATCCCAGGTCCTCCTTTAGGGTCCTCCTTTAGGGTCATCCGTTTGTTCTTTCCGCCCCCACGGTCACAGTGACCATGGACGCCTCCCTGCTTTGGGGGGGGGGGCATTGCATGGGAAGGACGGTCCAAGGCATGTGGTCCTCTCTGGAAATCAGTCTGCATATTACTGTCCTGGAGATGAGGGCAGTGCTTCTAGCACTGCCTTTCTTACCTACCTTTACCTATCTTCCTCAGAGGACTATTGCCATACAGACTGACAATTGGGAGGATGGCCTAATGGTTAAGGTGTTTGCCTTACAGACACAAGGTACAGGGTTTGAATCTCACAGGGGATAATTGTCTAGGCTTAAAATGGCTCGCAAGGGCAGTTAGCCTAGTACTAATCTATGAATCTATGAATCTATGAATGTCAGTAGTCTGACAAATAGGGGATACCAGATTTTATCCTCTTTGTCATGAAGCCATGAGATTTTGAGAGTGGGTGATCTCCACTGGCCGTTTTCTAGTGGCAATGCACATTCTGGGGAGGTCCAACATACTAACGGATAGGCTCAACAGGTCTGTTCTGATGCCTTATGAGTGGTCTCTGAATCCTTCAGTAGTGGAGCAGATCTTTCTGAAGTGGGGTCAGCCTTACTGAGATCTCTTCGTCTTTCCTTCCAACCCAAAGTGTAGGAAGTATTTGAACCCCCCTCTGGGGGAACTCTTCAGAGATGCTTTAGTTTATGCTTGGCCCTCCGGTCTACTGTATGCTTACCCTTTACTTCCTCAAATATTGAAGTTCATTCAGAAAGCTCAACAGCTGGGGAGCTCCGTGATCCTCATTGCCCCTTTTTGGCCTCGCCAAGTTTGGTTACTCTCTCTGTGGTCTCATCCAGTGTGTCCACCTTGGACAGTAGATCCGGTTCCGGATCTGATTGCACATCCTTCTAGGATTCCTTACCCGGACTTAGACAACCTGAAGCTCACGGCTTTACTGATCCATTTCCCATGATAGTGAGGACTCCCGGGCTGTCTTCTGCTGTCAAGAAAGTCTTGGTAGGGGCTCACAAATCTTCTATAGGGAAGGTTTATTCAAGTAAATGGAAGTGTTTTGCGATCTGGGCTTTTCAGCATGACCTGGATCCTTTCACTGTGTCAGTTCCAGCCATTTTGCAGTTTTTGGCGGATATTTTTAATCATGGTGCTTCTCTACAGTTAAGGTGCAACTGGCAGCAATTTCTAACTTTCACATAGGTGAGAATTTGGCTTCTTCCTATCTTTGTGTAAGGCCTTTTTGAAAGGTACCTTCCTCCTCAGGCCTCTGGTTAAGGACCCAGTGCCCCCTTGGGATCTCACCTTGGTGGTGGTGGCCCTGGTTTCCTTTCGAACCAGCAGCCACAGTTGTTGCAGTTTCCGTCATGGAAGATTGCCTTTTTAGTTGCGATTACCATAGCCAAGAGGGTTTCTGAGATCCAAGCCTTTTCTATCAAGCCCCTTTATATGTTATTCCAAAAAGATAAGGTGTCAATGTGGACTAATCCATCTTTTCTACCGAAGGTGGCATTAGAGTTTATTATTAACCAGGTCATCAGTTTTTCAGTTTTCTTTCCGAATTTCCAGAATAAGGGAGAATACAAGTTGCACTTGCTTGATGTTAACAAGCAAGTGAGCTTCTATTTGCATAGAACAAAATCAGTTTGTAAGTCTGATCAACTTTTTGTTTCATTTTCTAAACCTTTCTTTGGTAATCCAGTTTCTAAAGTTACTATTGCTCAATGGATTTCTGAATGCATCTTGAAGGCCTATTAAGCCAAACTGTTAACTCCCCCAGGGCATGTCTGGGTGCATTCCACCAGGTCTGTTGCTGTTACACTTTTTGGTCCAGGGTCTCTCTAGATGATGTCTGTGCTGTAGCTACCTGGGCTTCTCCATACACATTTATCTCTCATTGTATAAATTGGATGATCTTTCCAGGGGCAGGGCATCCTTTGGTTTAGTCATGCTCCGGAACATCCTTCCAGGAGTATCTCCCAGGTTTATTGGTAGCTGGGGACTCTGTCCCTCAGGTTGAAGATCAAATGAAAACAACTTCAGATAAAGAAGTTATATACTTACCATAACGTTTCATCTGAGTTGTTGATTTTCATTTGTCTTAGACCATCCATCCCTCCTTCCCCCTGCCTTATGTGGGCTGCATAGTGGACAAGATAGAAAAGTCTTAGCTCCTCTATTTTGGCTTGTTTTGTTTTTCCCCATGCTAGACTCTCTGTGGTCATGCCAGTTTTTGGGAATTTTGTTTTAGATTGTGGTGCTGCTGTTCATAGGTTCATAGGTAGGTACTAGGCCATTGGCCCTGGGGCCTATACAAGGCTAGCCAAAAATGTACCCTGGCTTTCGCCACCCAAGAAAATTATTTTCCTGTGCCCCTGTCAAGCAGAACCACAGAAGTGATCCCCGGGGTTAATTTCCTATTACCCATCCAATCATCAAGATTTTTCTTGAAGAGTGCGAATGAGGAGCTCTGTTTGACATAGATAGGTAGTCTGTTCCAGAGTATGGGATGTCTCTGGGACAGGAATCTATCCCTCCGGCATGTTCTGTTTATTGTGGTGACAAGGTTTAGGTCCCTAGAGTGTGTAGCTCGGAAGGATTCGGATTTCTTTAAGTGGAGCATGTCCAACAGCTCTGGGTTTGACATAGCTTTGTATGTTAGGCAGAGATCGCCTCTGAGTAGGTGATATGCGATGGAGTAAAGCTGGAGTTTTTTGAGACTGTCTGCGTAAGGCATCTGTTTGATGCCAGTAATCCTCTCTGTGAGGTATTTTTGCAACCTTTCCAGTTATTGATGTCTTGTGAGGTACATACCAAAAGGGGCATTGTACTCTATAATGGGTCTAATGAGTGATGAGTAGAGGGGAACAATGACCTCTCTTTTTCTGGATGAGAAACCTTTTGTGATGAGGTGTGCCACGTAGAAGGATTTCCTGACCACTTTGGCGATGTGATTATCAAAGGAGAGACTACTGTCCACCTGTGTCCCAAGGTCTCTTATCACTGTCTGTGTTAAGTAGACTAATGCCTATGTGGTAGTTCATGGGTACAGAATTTTTACCAAAGGGGATGACAATGCACTTTTTGACATTGAGCTTGAGACCATGTCTTTGACACCAGGCATCTCTCTCAGTGAGGCCCTTTTGTAGGATGTCCACATCGTTAGGAGTTTCAATTATGGCTCCTAGTTTGCAGTCATCTGCGAATTTAGTTAGCCAAAGACCTTCTGTGCTAGCTTGTACTTCAGAGAAGTAGATTCCAAACAGGAGAGGACCCAGGACTGAACCCTGTGGTACTCCACTTGTCACTGGTCTGAAGTCTGATTTGGAGCCTGCTACTTTCAAAGTGTGGGTTCTTTCATTAAGTCAGTTGGCAACCCATCTTGTGACATAGGGATTTATACCTAGTTTAGTGAGTTTATCTATAATTCCAGAGTGGGGGATGGTGTCAAATGCCTTGGCGAGCACTAGATAGGCTGTGTGAACCACCTTACCCTCATCTATGGCTTTGGTGACTACTTCAAAGTCTATCCGGTTTAGGAGACATGATCTGCCTTTTACAAACCCAAACTGTGTGGGGACCAGGGTTTGGAGATCTCCAATGTCTTTGTTTATGAATTCCATGATGATACATTCCATGGCCTTGCAGACGAGGCTCGTCAGACTAATGGGGCGGTAGTTCTCGGGGTCTGTTGTGGCCCCCCTCTTTGTGGAGTGGGATAACTGTCGCGGTGCCCATTCAATGGGCACAAAGCCTGAGGTGAGGCTATGATTGAACATGGTATTTAGGTGGGGTGCCAGTTCATTCTGTAGTTCATGTAGAAGGCAGAAAGGGATGTTGTCAGGTCCCATGGATGCTGTGTTCTTGGTTTTGGAGAGTGTGTTTTTTACCTGTGCAGCCGTGATTACAGGAACTTTGCATTCTTCCGGTATAAAGATGGGCCTGCAACAAACTTGATCTGATGAGAGGAGGGAGACTGGCATTATGGATAGAGGAGGAGCTTGGAGCTTAGATCAGAAGTTGAAGTATGCGGCTGAGTCAGATCTATGCCGGATTTACGTCCCTCAGGTTGAAGACAAATGAAAATCAACGACTCAAATGGAACGTTATGGTAAGTACATAACTTTTTTTTTTTTCTTCATCTTTCAGTCATTCAGATGCTTTTGTTACATAACATCATGGTATAATCCATGTCAGTCTATATTCAGCAAAAGAAAATATTCATAGCATGATATTGCCAACTGTTTACCCTTTTAGCAGTCTTTTCATGTTTTGTCTAATGCATTTACTCGACATCTTATTATATTTTTATCTTCCTTTTTGTATGCATTTTTGATTTTAGCATTTCTTTTTGTATATTTTCATAACACCAACATTCATCAATCCAATAGCCCCTTATTGGTTTTGTAATTAATCTTTTCTTGTTAATCTTAACAGATTCCTGGTCCTTCACCTTTCACTGTCCGACTCCTGTATAATTTCTTACATGATTCTGATTAGTTCATTACTTCTGTTCTAGTAGTAATGTGCAAAACTCGCTACTGTCCCTGCCACTCCTTTCTTTGTACCTCAGTCTTTTGACTTAAATTCACTTTTTATTTGTTGCATGAAATCTATATATTCTTGTACCAGAGTAACTTAATATTATTTCTTAACAGTTTGTTATGCTATTTTTTCAGGTATTTATGCACTCCACAATAGTCATCCTTGAGAGCACAGCTTACAATATAGGTCATAGTCCATAATTCCAAGGTCAAAACAAATACAGACTTTTGAATTAATAGGTTTGCCAGCTTATAACTTATCATAGCTCTCAACCTCTTACAGCAAGAAATATGGACAAAGTCATAAATAAAAGTGGGACAAAGGCCCAAAAAATAGGTACAATTTTTAAATATTGTTCTTATAAACGTAAAAAGTTGATAGAATCACAGGTTTTGCATTAGCATGATTGCATTAGCATGAATTTTCTGAAGGGTGCGAATTCTGAAAGTCAAATGTCTCTTGACATTTTCTAACTTCAATTAAACCTCGATGGTGCAGCGGTAGCGTTGTCGCCTCACAGCAAGAGGTTCTCTTGTTCGATTCTCGGCTGTAGCGCCTTCTGTGTGGAGTCTGCATGTCCTCCCCGCGGTCGAGTGGCATTCGAAAGACATGCATGAATGGGCGTGCCTTCGTTGAAGGTTGGGCTGCCACCTCGGCACCATAAAAAATCTACTGCCAATCATTAGCAGACCGGAGTTCCGTTGTGGCGACCCCTAACCGGTAAAAGCCAAAAGAAGAAGTCTTTAATTATTTGCCACTAATTTGCCAGAAAACCACAATTTTATGAAAAATGCACCAAACATATGAGGGAAAAATCTGGACATTCTGGGAAAATCTATACACTTGAGATGTATGCTTTTATTATGCATTCATCCAAAAAATAGCCTAAACCGCCAGCAGAGCATAATCAACATTTATGTAATAAGGTTCTTAGATTGTACAGACATATCTGTGTTTACAACCTTAAGCCGTTCCACTTTGAAGCTAAAGTCAACGTAATTAGCTTAGGCCACTGTTTACTTGATAATGCAACTGATTTAACAAATGCTTCACATTCTCCTGTGTTTCCCAAAGAGGATGGCCATACATACATTTCTTCTCCCGACAAATGACTTGGTTGAATTGCATGCATTCATCTTTGTTTTTTTTTTTTCTGTCCATCCTATCTGTACTCATCAGCCCTTACTCAAGTGCAAGAACTCAGTGTTCAGTAATGCAGTTTGATTTTTATCTCCCAATATTTGTTAAATTCACTTAATGTCAACATCCTGACTTCTCCAGTAAAATAATTTTCCTTCTAGTAAGTACGTAAAGAAACTGGCTTTTATATTTTAGTCTGCAGGGACTTTAATCTAGAGTTTGACAATACAAAAGGAAGGAAGCCACCCTAAAAATACCAAATTACAAAATGAGCTGCATGAAAGATGAAAGCATACTAATCCATTTATGTAACCATTGTGAGTATTTATGTTCATAGCTGGCTTTATTTACTGTGATCTCCCAGCAGAAAAATTGGGGAGAACAGTATTCCACCCCTTCACAAACTTCTCTCTAAATTTAACCAACTATATTCAAATTTTGTACTAATTGTTTAATTGGAGGGGAGATTTGGTTATTTAAGTGATGGTAGAATGTGTTGTGATTAAGTCTAATGAAGTCCTGGTATGATGCGTCAATGAAAGCACTTAGTATGGCTGTTTGTTATAATAAATTGAAGTTTTTAACTTGGGAAGCCCTTGTACTTAGTTGATCTGCCTGACGTTTATTGTGAAGAATTTACTTTAAGAACTTTCTTTTTTGGCATACATAGTATTTTGGTCAAAGATGCTCTTTCCTGTGGTTTGGTTTTATGATTTAGTTTTACTGGTTTGTACCTGGCCTTTGACCGTCGTGCCATCATGGTGAATGAGGAAGCATCTCTGCAGGTCTTTGCTTAATCTGAAGTGCTTGATCCTTCTCTGGGCAATCTCACCAGGCTTATTGAATTATTCACACAACTGATTAGTCAAATATATGAAGGACTTAATCCTCACTTACATTTGGAGGGCTCCAGCTTTCCTGTATGTTTGCGAACAGCGAGAGGAGTATCACATGCGGGCAAAGGGATGTGGTTTTAGCATTAAGCCATTCATCTGAAAGACCTCAGTGTTTGGGAGTGAATATAATTTTGACTTATAATGCTGTAAAGGTAATTTGCACAATGGGTATAATTTGAATGAATGATTCTGGAACAAAATTGACTTTGGTGATAATTTTGATCAAGAGGCCATTTCTGGTATCTTGCTTTCTAACCAACTTAGTATTTTTGAAAACAAGTTAGTGAAGTTTCGAAAACTTCTGGTAGAGAACTTTTTTTTGTGAGAGTATTAAAGGGACTGAGGATGAGGACCTGTAAATATCTAACAGGATTGAAGGAATGGCCTGCTTTACACCATGATTTACTTTGATCGTCAGAGGTGTGAGCTTATGGAGGTCCTCATGCGTCAGTCAGTCATCTGTGGACTTGTTAGAGACTGAAATTACACAGTTGGAGAGCACAATTACAAAATATTTGGTTTTCAATTACTAAGGGTGAATATGGCAAAATTATTTCATATGTTGACAAGGCTGTCAGACTTAAAAACAAAAAAAGAAATTATGGTGGGATAAAGGGGATTTTGACAGGCAAAGAGCATACCAAGCGTGCCCCCCCTTGTTTCATGATTGGTTTTATGTCAAAGATTCTGAGCATGAGTATACCTTCCCTATAGACAATAGCTCCCAACAGGCCCCTTTAGATTTTCCCACTATCTGGAGATCGGAGAGGTTGAAAAATCAGAGACTGAGAACCAGACCAGAAGTTCAGGTAAAGGACCATGTGAGGGGGGAAACCTGGGTATCTCCTCCACACCAGAGGAAGATACCAGGGGAGAGGTATCATACAAGGAACCAGTAGTTATTGTTTCAAACAAGAGGATTTTAAAATTTACAATGTAAGTTGTGTATATACCACAGGAGGACATGCCTGTTTGTTTGAAAAGGGTATGACCTTTGTGCCAACTAGAGGAGGTAGGGTGGCAGAATCTTTAATTGCTTTCAAGCTACACACCAGAAAGTTTAATATTTTGCTTTTTGTTAACATCAACAGTGGTGAGACAGGTGGCCTTAGGAGACCTAGCCTGTGTAATCCACCATTGCATCCAGCTATCACCCTCTTTGAAAAACTTTGTGAAGGGGACATTAGGTCTTCCTTAAAAATAAGAATATTAAATATTCCACCAATCTTAGTAGGGAAAAAAGAGCGTCATTAAAAGAAATGTATGAAAATAGGGAAGCAAGGCTAATGAAACCTGATAAAGGTGGAGGTCTGGTAGCGATAGATACTGTTGGGTACAATTTTAAAATGGAAGGAATTTTACTTTCTAAAAATTATGACAGTGTCTAGAAATCAATTGCTTTAGCGTATTCTATAATAGACACTTGTGATTTACTAATGCAAGACCAAATTTCTGAAAAATATAATTTGAAGCTCGATTGCCCACGGATCTCAAGTGTTTTTTGGGATGATTAAAATACACAAGTGCATCATTAATCCACCTTTGCACCCAGTTGAGGACTCAAAAGGCTCTAAAACATGTATGGCTAAATATATTGACATGAAATTAAAGGAAGTTTTAAATAGAACCATATTTATAGAGACTAGTGGGATTTTAAGGAAAGTAGAGGACCTGGTATATAGTGACAATTTACTGTTTGTCACAATAGATGTAATAGATCTGATGTTCTTCATACCACATTGCTGCAGTCCTAACACTTGGGTAGTCCGCTGTCCCAGTCGGCCCGAATACCAAAGTATATGGCTGACGTCG
Organism: Protopterus annectens; assembly: GCF_019279795.1. NCBI lineage: Eukaryota > Metazoa > Chordata > Ceratodontiformes > Protopteridae > Protopterus > Protopterus annectens. The sequence continues at coordinate 872,508,349 of NC_056737.1, read as the reverse complement.
GTCAAGGCGCATTAGTCTGACGTCAGGACGTCAGGGTACAAATGCGCATGACCGACGTCATATCCTCAGTCTTTTTTGCCGCATGGTCCGATGCAGAAGCAGTTTTGCAAGTGCAGGTTGGCGTTCTGAGATTTTCCGAAGTCGGAGTTTCAGACCGAATCCAAGTTGGCTAAGTACCCGTTGGGGATTATTTTGGTTTTTCTTGCCTCAGTATTTTACCGGATGTCAGAAAAAGTGAATAACTGTATTTCTTGTGGGAAACAGATACCTCATAGGGATTACCATACCTTGTGTATACCTTGCTTAGGGCCTGAGCACGACGTTGTTGGCTGTCGCTCTTGTGCTAGATTTAACAAACGCACTATAAAGAGAAGATTAGATTGTGCCAGGTTAGTTTTTGGGAAGCGGTGTAATTATAAAATGCCGTCGGATGCTCCGGCCCGCTTCCAAAAAGCGCAAGGACAAAACAGCAAAGCCTAGGTTGGAAGAACCGTCCGTCCCGGACGCCGGTTCTTTAGAGGGCTCGGTGGAGCCAGGGTTCAGCCAGAAATTTCTTTGGAATCCCAGGGAGAGACTTTATTACTGCAAGATGTGACCTCTCAGGAGGTAGGCCCAGGCGGAAGGGGCTTCTCAGGTAGCTGTTCTTCCCTCTCTTCCTAAGGTGGTTAGGCCCTCCCCTGCTGTTTCCAAGGCTTTTCCCAGGGGCAGGCCAGGTTTTGTTTCAGGAGTTACCCCTAGTTCTTCAGGGTCTGTACCTAAGAAGCATATGCTTAAGATGGCAGAAGATTTGATTACAATGATTAGAGGTTCTATGCCCCCTCCTGATAAGAGGCCTAGGGTGGAACCTGAGCTTGGGAGTTTTGAGCAGTGTTCGGATGCTTCTGAGTCTTCGCTGAAGACTTGCAGGAGTATTCCCCTTACTCTGATTCTGATGTAGATGATTCTACTCCTTCTGCTTCTCCTCCTGAGGATTTTTCATTTTCAGAGACTCTTCATTCCATGAGGGAGCATTTTAAATGGGAAGGTCAGGATTTCTCTGATTCCAGGAAAAGGCTTAGGGAATTTTGTTTCTACCCCAGCATAGGCCTTTAGCTATACCTCCTGTTCTAAATGTGGTAGAGGATGTTTTTGCAGAGGCTTCCCTGAACCCTGACTCTTTGCCTCCTGCTCCAGTTAAACCGGATAGATATTATAGGGTGCCTGAAGCTCATAAGTATCTTTTTAAGAGTCCTAGGGCAGACCCAGAAACTGTTTCACAGGGGCCTAAAGGTGTTAAGGCTTCTGTTGTTAAAAATCCTGTTCCTCCAGATAAAGAGGCTAGGGCTTTGGATAGATGGGGAAAGAAAGTGTATACTTCTTCCACTTTGGCCATGAGAGCTTTGAATTGTCAGTTTCACATGTTGAAATACCAAAATTATCTCCTTTCACAATTAAAGTCTAAGGTAGATGCTTTGGCGGAAGGTATTGAGTGTAAAGAGTTGCAGGATTTAGTTCATGTTTCTGAACAGGTGGGTAAGCATTCTTTACAATGTGGTTTTGATGCTGTGCAGGCCTCTCGAGGGTGGCTGCCACTGGTTCGGTTCTTCGCAGGCACGCCTGGTTGAGGGATCAGAATTTAGCTGAGCATGTGAAAACAAGGATTTTAGATGCTCCTTTACAATCTGATGTGTTGTTTGGTTCGCCTGTGGAAGCAGTTCTAAAGAAAATGGAAGACAAGGCTAAGTCTATGCAGACTGTTAAAGATTTTTAGCAGGTTCAGCCTCCAAGTTTAGTAGAAATTGGCCTACCAAGGGGTGGACATATCCTGCTTATGATTCCCAGTCTAGGGGTAGGTCTAGACGTGGTAGAGGCAGAGCTCAAGGTTCTTTAGGCCTAGAACAGGGAGTTCACCTGCTCAGTCTTCTGGTGAGGGCAGGGGTCAGTCCTTTCGTAAACAGACACAATGACCTGCCTTTTCAGCTGCCAGAATCTTCTCGTCTGGCAGCACCTTTGGGAGGAAGGTTGGCACTTTTCAAAGAAAACTGGAGTTTAATTACTCAAGACAGATGGGTATTGGATATCATTCACCACGGTTACAGGTTTTATTTCCATACCTTGCCTCCTTTCAAAGGCATGCCAGACATTCCTCCTCAACAAAGGAAAGAGGCTCACAAGCAAATTTCTCTGTTGCTCCAAATAGGGGCCATTCAGCTGGTTCCTGTGCCAGAAAGGGGCCTAGGATTTTATTCTCGCCTGTTCCTAGTACCAAAAAGGGGAACACGTGGAGACCAATTTTGGATCTGTCTATCCTCAACACTTATCTGGACATTCCCAAGTTCAAAATGTTGACGTTACAACAGCTTTTACCTCTGCTGGGCAAAGATCACTGGATGGTAACTTTGGATCTCAAGGAAGCTTACCTTCATGTTCCTATCAGACTAATTTGCAGAAAGTATCTGCGTTTGAGCTGGGAATTCTCATTATCAGTTCTCTGCATTGCCCTTTGGCTTATCTACTGCCCAGAGTATTCACAAAGGTTCTGGCTCCAGTGATAGCTTTCTTCAGGCTAAAAGGAATACAAATCTATCCTTATTTGGACGATTGCCTGATTCTGGCTCAAGGAAGGGACGCTTCTTCAGCATTTGGAATATGTGATAGCAGTGCTAAGATGCCTAGGGTATTCTGTGAACGAAATAAAGTCCAGTCTAGTACCCTCTCAAGACATGTGCTTTCTGGGTGTGAGACTGAATACAGCAGCCCAGATGGCCTTTTTAACCCCGGACAAACAAAAGCATCTTTCTTTACTTCCATCAACTATCTCATCAGTCCGGGCTGACTGCAAGGACAGTCCTTCAAGCCTTAGGGTTCATGGCATCTTGTATTCTGGTACTTCCCAATGCCAAACTGCATATGAGGAAGCTACAATGGTATCTCAAAAATGTATGGACACAGCACTGCCAGGATTTGGACACTGTCATTCAAATAATACCTTACATTCAAACGGAATTTTTGTGGTGGGCTCAGGAATGTCACCTAAACAAGGGACTCTCTGTGACCCGGCCAGAGGCGAGTCAGATTCTAACGACAGATGCCTCAGACACAGCTTGGGGAGCTCATCTGAATGGAAAGTGGATACAAGACAAGTGGCCTGCCAGACTGCAGCATCTACATATCAACATGAAGGAGATGTTAGCAGTCCAGTTTGCATTACTGGCTTTCAAGGATTTACTTCTTCCAGGGCAGGTGTTGATTCTAACAGACAACACAACTGTCATGTGGTACATCAACAAACAAGGGGGAACACATTCTTATCCTCTATGCAGGCAAGCAATGATTTTGTGGGAGACTGCTAAGCTTGCAGCTGAATCTTCAAGCAAGGTTTCTGCCAGGAGCACAGAACTCCTTAGCAGATGTGTTAAGCAGGCAAATCATGGATCCCCACGAGTGGAAACTGGATCTTCATGTATTTCAGACATTGACAGTGTCATGGGGAACTCCAGACATAGATCTGTTCGCTTCTCCACTAAACCACCAGCTGCCAAAGTTTTGCACAAAGGTTTCATCACACAGCCTGGAAAGTGGATGCTCTTTCTTTCAGTTGGAAAACTCTTCATGTGTATGCCTTTCCACCTCTGCCTCTCCTCCCAAAGGTACTTCTAAAGGTCAGACAAGACAAGCCAAGGATGATTTTAATAGCTCCAGATTGGCCTCGGCAGCACTGGTACCCATTGCTGAGGAGTCTGGTAAGGAAACCTCCATGGCCCTTACCTTTGATTCCACACCTATTGTCTCAGAAGGACGGGCATCTGCTCAATGTCAAGCTTCACTCTCTTCATCTAACAGCTTGGCATATTCTGTTTTGAACCATAGCAGGTCTCAGCTTCCTCAGCAAGTTTTGAATGTGATTATGGAAGCCAGAAGACCTAGTACAAGGAAAGTGTACGCAGGAAAATGGAAGAGATTTTTATTTTCGTGTGCAGCAAAGGATTTGGATGTTTCTGAGCCAAATTTGAGTGTGGCTCTTCAATATCTTACTGAGTTATTGGACAAAGGTTTGTCTTTCTCTTCCATTAAGATTCATGCTGCAGCAATTTCAGCTCACTATGATTGTGACCCACCATTGTTTTCTCATCCTTTGTTCAAGCAATTTCTTAGAGGGGCAAAGAATATTAGACCCCCGTAGAGCTCCTACTCCTGCTTGGGACCTCAATTTTGTGTTGGAGAAACTCACTCTACAACCTTTTGAGCCTGCAGCTACTGCTGAATTGAAATATTTGTCATGGAAGACTGCTTTTTGTTAGCCATTACATCTGCAAGAAGGGTGTCTGAATTGCAGGCCCTTATGGCGGTTGAGCCTTTCCTGATTTTTCATAGGGATAGGGTATCTTTACGCACTAATCCTTCCTTTATGCCTAAAGTGGTTTCTAGTGTGGCTTTAAACCAAACTATTCATTTGCCTACCTTTTATGCAGATCCCCAAAATAGGGGAAAAGATTTTGCACACTTTAGATGTACACAGGCAGTTGCGTTATTATTTAAGCAGGACTAAGGATTTTAGGCAGTCTCAGCAGTTGTTTGTTTCTTTTGCTTTGAGTTCTCAGGGCAAGCCTGTGTCAAAACAAACTATTTCTAAGTGGATTGGGTTTTGCATTGCATTTTGTTATTCCCATCATGGCAAGGAGATTCCAGCTGGGATTAGGCCTCATTCCACTAGGGCTACTGCCACTTCAACAGCATTTCTAAGGGGTGGCAACTAAGGATATTTTGGAGGCAGCTACTTGGAGTTCAGTGCATACTTTCTCTAAGCATTACCACCTTCCTCTCTACTCTAAATCTAGGGCTGGTTTTGCCACGGCTATTTTGCAGGGCATGTTGTCAGCTCCTGCTTCCTTATGATTTGCCAGCCTCCCTTACCTCTGCTTTGGGATTCTACCCAAGTGTTAGGACTGCAGCAATGTGGTATGAAGAACATAGTACAGTTTTGTACCTACCATAAATGTAGATGTTCAAGATCCACATTGCTGCAGTCCAATTTACCCTCCCTCCTTCCCTCTGTGTTTAGGGGTGGTTGTGTGGGTGAGGTTATACTCTTGTAAATTTGTATACATTGTATATATATTTGGTGCAGGAGTGTGTGGTGTTTTTTGGTTTTAGCCTTATCTTTTTAGGGTCTTCTGACATCTGGGGCAAGAAAAGACTGAGGATATGACGTCGGTCATGCGCATTTGTACCCTGACGTCCTGACGTCAGACTAATGCGCCTTGACCGACGTCAGACATATACTTTGGTATTCGGGCCGACTGGGACAGCGGACTACCCAAGTGTTAGGACTGCAGCAATGTGGATCTTCGAACATCTACATTTATGGTAGGTACAAAACTGTACTTTTTCTGTTATTCCCTACCAGTGTGTGGTGATTTTTTTTTTTAAAGATTTGAATAAAGTAGAGAAATTTGATAGCAAAATAGTTGAAGTTTTGAGATCCCTTATGGAAATGGTGTTAGAGAACAACTTCATTTGGTTTGAGGGTAGCATCTTTAAACAAAAGAGTGGTGTGGCGATGGGGGTGGCATGTATCCCTGTTTTTGCTAATATCGTTAAGGCATGTTGGGAACATCATTTTGTTTTTTTAATTCAAGATTAGAGGATTGATGGGTTTTATATAGCCAATTTTCTAAATCAGTGGTCTCCAACCTGTTTTGCACCAAGGACCAGTATCTATGTAAGACAATTTTCCACGGACTGGCAATCCTGTGGCGCACATAATAAAGTAGATATTTATTTATTTGACATTTGTTTAATGAGGAGGCCAGACCCGGGGAGAAAAGCTCCAAAGTACAATAAAAAGACAGTTGGCAATAATTACCCAAAAAAAAAAGTGTACTTTCTGCTTAACATTGCTCTACTATGGTTGAGAGGTAAGTAACCCTAATGGCAACCTTACTGATTTTATGTTTATAGAGAAATGTTTAAAATCGGTCCCTATTATTTGGATCTGTCCAGCATACCTCTCAACTGTACAGATTTTCACAGAATGCCCAGACTTTTGCATCATATTTTTGATCTTTTTCTCATAAATTTTTGATTTTTTGGCAAATCACTGGCAGATCATGGAGGGTGAAGTCAGAAAATAATGACAGACAGTTGAGTTTAATACTTCATACCCTTCAGAAAATTCATGCTAATGCAAAACCTGTATTTCTATCAACTTTCCAAGTTTGTAAGAGCAGTACTTAAAAGGGTCCCTAATTTGGGCCTTTGTCCCCCCATTATTTTTGGCTTTGTCCAGATTTCTTGATCCAAGTAAGAGGCTGAGAGGTATTCATACCTCTCAACTGTAAAGATTTTCGCAGAATGTCCAGATTTCTCCCTCTGAGATTTGGTCTGTTCTTCATAATGTCTGATTTTTTGGCAAATCACTGGGATGATCTGAGGACTGAAGTCACTAAATAATATACATTTGTATTTCAGACCTCATATCCTTCAGAAAAATGCATAAGACAAATCCTGTTATTCTAGCAACTTTCTGTGGTTATAAGAGTAATATTTAAAAAATGTCCCTGTTTGTCCCCCCATTCTGTTAGGCTTTGTCCAGATTTTTTGCATTATTAAGAGGCTGAGAGGTATAGTAGTGTGTGTGTCTGTGTGAGACCGGGGGGGGGGGGGTTAGAGTGATCTCTGGCAGCAGCAGCAGTGAGGTTTTGTGTACCTTTCGTCCATACCACACACACAGTCCCTTTTGCACTCATGCACGCAGTCACTCAAACACATCGCTCTCACTCTTTTCCGATCTCTCACACAGTCACTCCATTCATACCTGCATTCATTTACACATCACACTCACTCTCCCGATCTCTCTCTCACACACACACACTCACTTGCACATTCATACCTGCATTCATTCAGACATCGCTCTGTCACACCGACTTACGCAGTCATTCATACATCGCTCTCACTGTCACACCCACACGCCACACACTCACACATTCGAATATTCACACATCGTTTTCACTGTCTCACACCCACATGCCACACACCCACTTAAGCATTTATTTACACATCGCTGTCACTCTCCCGATCTCTCTCTCTCTCTCACACACACACACACACATTCTTTTGCTTTCATGCACGCATTCACTCACATGCAGACAGACACATAAACACATTCATACAGACATTAACTTACCTGATGGCCTGGTACCAAGTGCTCCACGGCCCTATACCAGTCCGTGGCCCGGTGGTTGGGGACCAATGTTCTAGATAACATTTTTTGGAAGGACACCAAAAGTAGAACTGGAGTTGAAGTATGTCAGTGGTTCCAATTAATATTTAAAGCTCACCATGAATAAATCCTATAAAGAGTTTTGCCTTTTAGATGTGGAACTTAGGAAGGATTTTATCAATAAGAATTTTATTTCCAACTTGTACAGAAATCCATGTATTCTAAATCATTACTAAGTATAACAGTTGCCACCAATTACATAAAAAAAGTGTTGTCTAGTGGCAGTTAGGAAACCCTCCTTGCCAGTTTAACACTCTGGATACATTTTTCCATGAAGTGGAACAACTAAAGAATACTTCTAGAAGTTTACGGAAAGAGAAGAAATGGTGTATACAAACCCCTTTTGGTAGTTTGGTCTTTTGACCATGGAAATAACATACGACACACCAAAAAAAGTAAACCTGCTAAAGGGTTAATACTGACAACAGTGATGCAGATGGTGGTTAGTGAAGTAATGGTGAAAAATTGGAAGATATTTGAAGTGAGCGGCCTTGAAGAAAATAAAACTAGGAAAAGATCCTATTTTTATTTACAAGAAAGATTGGAATATTAAAAGTTTTTGATAAGAGGTTGAAGAATACTGAATCAGAAACCTAGTAAGATGGGGATATTTAGATATGGGAGATGTTTCCATTGTCCTTAATTTTTGAAGGTGACTGTATTTTACACTGTAGTTGTACAAAGAATGTGATTTATGCTGCTCTTTGTATAAAAAAAGTGCTTGTTTTTTAAATAGATAAAATGGAGAGAGTGATGAGAGGATATGTTGACATCTGCGAGAGAGATTAATTTAAGTAATCCTAAAGTAATAGGAATGTCCTTTGGAGGAATATCCAGAAATGTGAGGGACATAAATTTGGATCTTTTGTTATTGATGCAGTTGAACAGGACCCAAGGAGGAGGGGGGGGGGCGACCTTGGAAAACCAAATTGGAATGTAAGGAACTGGAGTGGCAGCTGAGAAAGCATGCCAACTGGACCAAGTTTCTTTGACTTGTGCTTTAAAAGTGAAGGCATTAAATATTGATGGATTTATTTAGAATGAGGATAAAATTATTTATTTTTAGAAACAAAGGTATTTTGTTAAGTATTTATATATGATTAATTTTGTATGCAATGAGCAATTTTATGAATCGTACATTTTTTAATTTTAATATGGTTGGTTAAATTTTGTATTAATTGTTTAATTGGAGATGGAGATTTGGTTATCTAAGTGATGGCAGAATGTATTGTAATTAATTCTGAAGTCCCGCTATGGTATAGAGGTGAAAATACTTAGTTTGGTTGGTAGTTATAATACAATTGATATAATTTTTAAATTGGAAAGCCCTTGTACTTGGTTGATCTGCCTGGCATTTATTTTGAATAATTTACCTTGAGAGCTTTTTCTTCCAAGGCATACATGGAGTTTTGGTCAAAGACGCTCTTGTTGTGGTTTCATTTGGTTCCTAAACTTTACAGTGTGACCTACAGAGGTGGCCAACTTCTTAAAGCCCTGCAAAACTCGGTCAGATCTGTAATTCTTTGTATTTTCCTTCATATTTGTAGTCTTTGGAGGCACTGTTATCTGTGTGTTACTTAAATGTAATAGTATGGCTTTGGTCAACAGAAGACTCCCTCAGAAATGAAATCCTCCTTTGGAGCTCTGTTAAACTTTTCTCCATCATCTTCATTGACTACCTTAACTGTGAAGCCCATGTTCTTAATTATGTCAGGTGAGACTTTTCTGGTAGGCTAGATTCCTACCTTCATTTTTTAACCTTCATAGATGTGGGAGCAAAGCTTGACTGTTGGCTGTTTACAGCAAGTTTAATTTCTTGTATATTTTGGCTTTAAATCAGTATTTTTCTATTTTTTCTTCATTTCTGTGTCGTATCATTGAGGTGAGCTTTGTTTTTTTTTTTCACCCTTTTAAAAATAGTGCTCGCCATGTTAGAGAGTAACAAGCAGTTGGTTTGTATGATGTTCATCGTGCATACAGCTGCAGTCATTACAGATGGGTTATCCTGCCGTCAGGCGGGTCTTCGGTCGGTCGAATTCCAAAGTCTAGGTCCGATATCGGTTGTCGTCGCTTCTTCCCTGACGTCAGTGCGGCAGGGGTATAAAAGAGGCAGCCGATGCCATTTTCCCCAGTCTTTCTTGCCGCGCGGTGCCCAAAGCAGAAGCAGTTCGCAAGTGACGGTCGGCCAGCTCCTGAGATTTACGAAAGTATTTCAGCCGAATTCTTCTTTAAAGCTAAGTACCCCGTTGGAGAAACTTTTCTTGCCTCAGACCGATGTCAGACAAAGTTAATTGCATTTCTTGTGGGAAGCAAATACCGCATAAGGTTTTCCATTCTTTCTGTATACCTTGCTTAGGGCCAGACCACGACGTCTCGGCCTGCCGTTTTTGTGCTAGGTAAAACAAGTGCACTATTAAGCACCGGGCGGAGTTCGCCCTTCATTATTTTGGCAAAAAATTTAATTATATCATTTCATCGGATACATCGACACCAGTTTTAAGCAAAAGACGCAAAGATAAGGACCGACATCCGAGGTCTGCACCGAGTACTGAGACCACGCTTAGGCCGACTACCGGTTCTCAGCGAGGCGCCTACGCAGCCCCTGACTACCGATGACACTACTTTAACGGTGACTTCAGTACCCGAGGTCGCAGGCTCCTCGGTCTCCATTCCCACTGCAGATACCGACACCACTCTTAGCGGGGAAACTGAAAATTTAGTGAAGCCTGCCACTTCTGAAGGCGTCTTCAGGCCTTCCACCTTCTCTATTAAATCTTTCACTAAATCTAAAGCTGCCATGAAAACTAAAAAACAGGGTCCTCAGACCTCCTCTCAAGGCCCCATGCCTAAAAAACAGATGCTTAAAATGGCTGAGGATTTGATAACTCTCATCAGGGGTTCTCAACCCCCCTCTGACAAAAGACCCAGATTGGAGGAAGACTACCCTTCCTCAGACCAGGCCTCTATTACCTCAGACCATTCTTAGGACCAGGATTATGCCTATTCCCCCTTTGAGGACTCTGATGCTGAGGAGTCTATTCCCGCGGTCTCCCCCCCCCCCTGAGGACTACTCTCTTGGGGAAACACTGCATACATTGAGGGAGCACTTCCATTGGGAAGGCCAAGATTACTCGGATTCCAAGAAAAGGCTCAGGGAATTTCTACTGCTACCCCAGCATAGGCCCCTGGCTATCCCTTCTGTTTTAGATATTTTGGATGATGTGTATGCAGAAGCCAGTCTTAATCCAGATTCTTTACCTCCAGCCCCTGTTAAACCAGACAGGTATTACTGGGTTCCTGATTCTCACCAGTTCCTTTATAAAAGTCATACTGCTGACCCAGAAATAATTTCACAGGGTCCCAAGGGAATAAAGGCCTCTACTGCTAAAAACCCTTTACCTTCAGAGAGAGATTCCAGAGCATTAGAAAGGTGGGGGGAAAAGGTGTATACATCTGCCACTTTAACCATGAGGGCATTAAACTGTCAATTTCATATGTTAAAATACCAACAGTTTTTGTTATCTCAGCTGAAAAGCAAAATGACACAAACAGAACAACCAGATTTGAAAGAGTTGCAGGATTTGTTGCATGGAGCAGAGCAAGTGGGTAAACATACCTTGCAGTGTGGTATTGATGCCTTAGAGGCCTCATGTAGAGCTGCTGTCATGGGGTCTGTTATACATAGACATGCTTGGCTCAAAGAGCAAACCTTACCAGATCATGTCAAAGCAAAGTTATTAGATGCACCACTTCAAAAAGATGTATTGTTTGGTGTTAAAGCTGAGGAGGTACTAAAGAAAATGGAGGAAAAAACGAAATCTATGCAAACAGTGAAAGATTTCTTGCAGGTACAACCTCCACGCTTCAGCAGAAACTGGCCTTCAAAAAATTGGTCCTTTCCAGCCACGGACAGACCTCAAAGGGGCAGATACAGACGCCCAGGGGTAGAGGACAACCTCAAGGATCTTAGAGAGCTAGACAGTGGCAAGCACCAACCCCAAGAGGTGGAGAAGATAGATCACAGTCATTCAGAAAACAGACACAATGACTTCCCCCTATGCCTGCCAAACAAAGCTTTAATGGCAGCACCTTCGGGCGGAAAACTGGCATTATTTTCAAAAAACTGTCACATTGTTACAAAAGACAAATGGATTTTGGACATTATAGACAGAGGCAACAGGTTCCACTTTCACACCCTGCCAAAAATGAGAGGCTTGCCAAACCTGCCACAAAAACAAAGGGCAGAGGCACAAAGACAAATTTCCACTCTCATGGATATGAAAGCGATTCAAGAGGTACCTGCAAAAGAACAAGGTCAAGGTTTTTATTCCAGACTGTTCCTGGTACCAAGGAAAGACAAAGATTGGAGACCCATCTTAGAACTATCCATCCTAAACACATATCTACAGGTGCCAAAATTCAAGATGCTTACATTACAGCAGCTTTTTCCCATGCTGGGCAAGGAGTCTTGGCTGGTAACATTGGACCTCAAGGAGGCATACCTGCATGTCCCTATCAGACAAGATTACAGAAGAAACCTCAGATTTCTTGCAGGTTCAACCCATTACCAATTCTCTGCATTGCCCTTTGGCTTATCTATTGCGCCCAGAGTGTTTATGAAATGCCTGGCATCAGTAATTGCCTTCTGCAGACAACAAGGAATACAAATCTACCCATATCTGGACGACTGCCTAATCCAAGCGGACAGCAAGGACATTCTATTGCAGCACCTGGCATTTGTAATAAAACTGTTAAACTACCTGGGATACACAGTGAACAAAAAGAAATCAAAACTAATACCTTCTCAACAGATAATTTTCCTGGGTGCCAGCTTAAATACAACCACCCAGATGGCCTACCTCACGCCAGACAAACAAGGGCAACTGTCTCAATACTTCAACAAAATGGCAACTTTTACCAGACTAACTGCAAGGAAAGTCCTGCAGGCTCTGGGATTCATGGCATCTTGCATCCTACTAATACCATGTGCAAAGCTGCATATGAGGAAACTACAATGGTACCTAAAAAACTTATGGTCTCAACACAGCCACAGCTTGGAAACAATTATACCACTCATTCCATGCCTTCAAAAGGAATTTTTGTGGTGGGCTCAAGCATGCCAAAGAAACACAGGTCTCCCTTTCTGTGTACCTCAAGCAACTCAAATCATCACAACGGACGCCTCAGACTATGCCTGGGGAGCACACATGGCAGATCGGTGCATTCAGGGAAAATGGTCCCAAAATGAGAAGCACCTACACATCAACCAAAAGGAGATGCTAGCTGTGCAAAATGCTCTTATGACCTTCAAAAACCTACTGCATCCAGGCCAGCTATTGATAAGGACAGACAACACCACAGTCATGTGGTACATAAACAAACAGGGGGGAACTCATTCATACCCCCTGTGCAGGCAAGCCATGACCCTATGGAACACAGCTCTGGAATTACAAATTCAACTACAGGCACAATTCCTGCCAGGGAAGGAAAACACACTTGCAGACAGCTTAAGCAGAAATATGACATACCCACACGAATGGAAGTTGCATCCTCAAGTCTTCTCAAAGATAACTCAGGCATGGGGACAGCCAGACATAGATCTATTTGCTACCCACAGAAATTACCAGTTGGAAAAATTTTGTTCAAAGACCTATCATCCACAGGCCAGGAAAGTGGACGCACTCTCCTTCAATTGGACAACATTGACAGTCTATGCCTTCCCGCCTCTTCCTCTACTGACCAAAGTTCTATTAAAAGCCAGAGCAGAGAGGCCACAAATGATTCTCATTGCTGCAGACTGGCCACAACAACACTGGTATCCTCTCCTAAAGAGCCTGACACACTCCCCACCATGGATCCTACCTCTAGTCCCTCTTCTGTTGTCCCAGCACAACTACAAAACCCTTCACAGCCAGCTCAAAACACTAAATCTAGCTGCATGGAGAATACCTTAATTTCCCAACAGACTCTCCTCTCCAAGGAGGTGCAGGATGTCATCTTGGAGGCCAGAAGACCCTCTACTAGAAAAGCCTACTCCGCCAAATGGAAACTATTTTGTTCCTGGAATCAAGAAAAGGGCCAGAATCCTTGGGTAATAAACATACCTCAAATTTTACAGTACCTAGCTGAGATGTTAAACAGTGGTCTTTCCTTCTCATCCATCAAGATCCACGCTTCAGCCATTTCTGCACAATACAATACAGATCCTCCTTTATTCTCACATCCTCTATTAAGGCAGTTCCTCAGAGGGGCAAAAAATATAACCCCCCCCGGAAACCACCAGTCCCAGCTTGGGACCTCAACTTCATATTGGAAAAGTTGACCCTGCCTCCCTTTGAGCCGTCTTCTTCAACAGAGGTACAATACTTGTCATGGAAAACAGCCTTCCTTCTGGCTATTACCTCAGCACGCAGGGTTTCGGGACTACAGGCCCTCATGGCTGTGCAACCATTCATCATTTTCCATCAGGACAGAGTTTCCTTATGAACCAACCCAACCTTCATGCCAAAGGTAGTATCCAGTGTAGGTTTGAATCAAACTATTCATTTACCTACCTTTTATCCAAATCCACAGAACAAAGGGGAGAGACTACTACATTCCTTGGACATTCACAGACACCTTTGTTATTACTTGGACAGAACAAAGACATTCAGGAAATCTGAGCAGCTCTTTGTGTCCTATGCTACAGGTGCTCAAGAAAAGGCTATTTCTAAGCAGACAATCTCAAAATGGATAGCCCACTGCATACGCTTTTGTTATTCATTTCCTGGAAAATCTGTGCCTGTATACATCAGATCCCACTCCACCAGGGCTACAGCTACCTCTGCAGCTTTCCTCAGGGGGGTCCCTACCAAGGACATTTTGGAAGCAGCTACTTGGAGTTCAGTGCACACTTTCTCCAAGCACTACCACCTTCCACTATACTCGGAATCTAGAGCGGGCTTTGCCACAGCAGTCCTGCTGGGCATCCTCGCCCCTCCTAGTTCTACTTAGTGCCTACCACCCTTACTTAGCTTAGGGATTCTTCCCATCTGTAATGACTGCAGCTGTATGCACGATGAACATAGTACAGTTTTGTACCTACCATAAATGTAGATGTTCGAGTGCTCATACAGCTGCAGTCCAGGTTACCCTCCCTCCTTCCCCTCTTAGGACAGGCCTTATGACAAACACCTTTATCATACAACCTATTTGGGGTATTCTTTTATGGTGTATTTGCTTGCAACTACTGTTTTTGATTTATCTGTATTGCATGTTTGCGTAATATTATGATCTGAAGTAGGATATTCATTTGTCTGCAACCTGTGGGTTATGGATCCGATATCGGATCCGAACCGGCATGGTTTTCCAGCTATGGATCCAAGCTCTCAGCTCCTCCCCTCACCCATAATGCCCTGCTCTACCCTCATGACCCCAGATCTCGTTTGCCGCGCATGGTGACTGGATTGGTTTCTATAGCTCTCAGCTAAGTGCTAGTTTTTCTAACTGTTAATACAGAGTTTTGAAGTTTTTTATTCATTTTTGTGTGAAAGTTTAGGTATTCCTCTTTGATATTTTACTTTAGAGTTAATTTAAGTATTTTTTTTCCCTCCCCTCGCTGTTGGCGTAGTGTGTGTGTTGGGCCTGTGTGTGTATTTTGTTTTAGTTACTTTAGTTAGTAGCTTGTTTATAGATTGGGATGGCTGAACAGCCCAAATCTATATTTTCTAAATGCTCCGAGTGTGGCCATAAGCTTTCCCCGGCTGATGGCCACACTCGGTGTGTTAGGTGCCTGGGGGTTGAACACCTCACATCTGGATGCTCCATTTGTGCAGGGTTCAACCCCAGGGCACTGAAGGAGCGGAGGTCCAAGCTTGTCTTGGCGGGCCTTTAACCGCCGGACTCGGCTCCGACCTCCGCTCCTTCGGGAGTAACCGTGGTTTCGTTCTTCCTCCGTGGCACCCCTCCTCCTCCTGGGACTCAACCTCCCGTTTCTGGGAGGAGAGGGATGCTAGAAAGGACCGGAGGGAGAAGCACCACGGCGGGCCGAGACCTCTGTTTCGGCCCGCCAGCCAAGCGGCTTCTCCCCGGCTCCGTTGTCGGCTCGGTCTCCTCCTTCTCGGCCGTCCCCAGTGTGCTTTTCACCGGGTCCTGAGGAGGAGACCCGATCTCCGTCGAGGCTATCGAGGAGGCACTCCAGGCCTACCTCGGTAGCCTCGCCGAGATCTACATATAGCCTTCGATGCTGATCTGGACCGGATGATGAGAAGATTCATCCAGGCCCAGATGCAGATGGGAGTGCTCTTGCCTCCCTCTGGGGAGCTCAACACCTTTTTCAAACCTATTGCTCCTTCTCCGACCCGCTATCCGGGTTCGAGCAGCTGGAGCCGAGCAGCCGGGGGTCGGCGCCGATAGTACTTGGTACGGATCCGACCCTGCCCTCGAGTGCATCGGATCCGACCTCGGAGCCTGGATCCGAGCCTCGGATCCGGGGATCAGTGCTCCTTCGGCGCAGTCTGTGTCGGAGCGCACTGTCGCTTCGGATCCGAGCGCGCCGGCTCCGATCCACTCTTCGGATCCGAGGGGGAGCCGATTGTCGGATCCTTTGGTCGAGGTCGGCTCCCCTTCGGCGTTTGATGTAGTGGAGAGGGCCCTGTTGAGGGTCTCCGGACCCCGGCACTTGTTCCGGCTCCGTCCCGTGCTCCCTCTGCACTGGGCCAGGCTTCCACCATCCGGCCCCTGGGACAGCCCGCTTCTGTGCCCCAAGTTGCTCCAATGGAACAAGTTGCTTGCGAGGACTCCTCTGACAGCCCCCCAGAGGATGTCCCCTCAAGCATACATGCAAAAGGAGGCACATTGACTCCCCCGAGTCTCTCACAGAAGACACGGACTTGGAGGAAGGGGAAGGCTCCCCACGGTCACCCCCCGAGGATGTCTCATTTGGAGACATCATGGAAATGCTCCGTATAAGGGGTGGTCTGCCCCCAAGTCTTCCTCGGACGAGTCCGTGTTCTTGGAGGCATTTGAAGCGGGCCCGTCTACCTCTTGGGTGTCCCCTCCTGCCGACCCCCTGGTGGACCTCATTACCACCAGGGCGTGGAAGGAACCGGACACCGTGGAGCCAATTCCTAAGAGGCCCGATAGGATCCTTAGCCCACCATCCGACCATGCCCATTGGAGTAAGGGGCCTCCGGTAGATGCCATGTTGACGGCGGCCACCAAGAGGGAACTGGCTCAGGAGAGTCCCTCAGTCCACCCCCGAGCAAGGAGTCTCGGATGATGGACCGCTTGGGAAGCGGATGTTTAGTTCAGCGACCTTCTCGGTAAGGGCGCTGAACTACTTGGCACATGTCATTAGGATGCAGCGAGATCTCATTAAAGAATATGCTGCATCTCCCCAGAGTCCATTTCGGAGGAGGACAGGGTTCTGCACTCCACCCGTATGGCCACTCTTAGGTCAGTTACTAATACCTCTATGCGGCTACTCTCCCACGCAACGGAAGGCGCCGCTAGAGCTGCGGGACAGGCCTAGTCACTAGACGTCAGGCCTGGCTCCGTCACTGATTTTTCTGAGCCCTTCAAAGCGTCATTTGCGAACGCCTTTGATGGTTCTGCTCTTTGGCAAAACCGTTCGCGAGACGTTGACCCAGAGCCAGAAGGACGGGAAGACGCTCTCTGCCGTCGGAATCCGCTCTTCTGCACCCCAGAGGCCCTACTCTAGGCACCAAAAGGTCAGAAGAAGATGTGGTTCCGGAAGTCGCGGCAGTCCCCGCCTGCTCCGGACAACCAGTCCTTCCGTGGCAGAGGAGGACAGGGAGGACGCCGCCCTAGAGGCAGAGGGGCTCCCAGAAACTTCGGATCCAGGGAACCTTTCTCTGAACGGCCCGCGCAGCAACCCTGAGGGTTGCCCGACTGCTCCACTCTGGAGGCAGTCGGGGACGCCGGGCACCTAGCGGCATGGGAGTCCATAACATCAGACCGCTGGTTTCTCCAAATCATATCCAGAGGATATCGCATCCCTTTCCTTCACCTTCCAAAGTTGAAGTCCCTCCCAGACGTCCCACCCGGTCAACGGAGGCCGCTTTGGCAGAAATTGGCCATCTGCTAAAGAAAAGAGCCATCCAGCCCGTCCCCAGACCAGATCGGATCAGGGTTCTACTCCAGGTTCTTTTAGTGCCAAAGAAGACGGGGAACTAAGACCAATCCTAGACCTCTCTCTCTTGAATCTGGCAGTCCCCAAAGAAAAATTCAATGGTCACTCTGCAATCTATTCTCCCCTTCTGGGAGAAAATCACTGGATGTGCTCGATAGACCTCAAGGACGTACTACCACATCCTGATGGACAGGCGCCCAGGAGGTTCCTCCGCTTCGGCTGGGAGCCAGTCACTACCAGTTCCGGGTCCTTCCCTTTGGTCTCACCACAGCCCCCAGGGTGTTCACCAAAGTATTAGCAGTGGTAGCGGCCCACCTGAGGCTTCAGGGGTGCAGGTGTTTCCTACCTGGACGACTGGCTTCTTACCGCCCCAACAAGGCATCTACTTTTATTGGCGAGACTCCTTTCTCCATCTTGCTCCTTTTCTGGGCATCACAATAAATACAAAGAAATCCAACCTGGCGCCCACACAGCTCTTAGATTTTATAGGGGCCAGGCTAGACACAAGGAGTTTACGAGCCTTCCTCACTGCGGACAGAGTTCAAAATCTGCAGCTCCAGGTGTGGGCCATTCTCCACTCAAGTTCTGTTCTGGCGGAGTTGGTCCTGAGGGCTCTAGGGTCCATGGCATCTGCTATAGCACTTCTTCCTCTTGCCAGGCTCAATATGCGCATTCTACAGTGGACGCTCTTAGTACAGTGGTCATACCTTGCTCTCCCCATGCATCATCCCATTGCGATCAGCAAGGCTTGCAAGCGGTCCCTCTTGTGGTGGCTCACTCCCCGGATCTCCACAGGCCGCCCATTTTGTGCTTCTCCCCTCGCCACGGTGACCACGGACGCCTCCCGCTCGGTGGGGCACTTTATGGCCGGACCGCCCAAGGCACGTGGGGCGATTCAGAGACCTTACTGCATATCAATGTTCTAGAGATGAGAGCAGTGCTCTTAGCGTTGCTAGCTCTTCAGGACTTTCTTCCCTTGGGAACAATTGCGATTCAATCGGACAACATGTCTGTGGTCTGGTACATCAACAAGCAAGGGGGAACAAGGTCTTACCCTCTTTGTCGAGAAGCCATGAGAGTTTGGGAATGGGCAATCTCCACCAACCGCTTTCTAATAGCAACGCACATTCCGGGTCGGTCCAACATCCTAGCGGACAAGCTCAGTCGCACCATTCTGACCCCTTACGAGTGGTCTCTCAATTGTCGAGTAGCGGAAAGCATATTCGCACGGTGGGGAACCCCTTCATGCAATCTTTTGCCTCTCCTCAAACACCAAGTGCGACAGTTTTTTCGCTCTGATACCTCCTCCGGGAGGTTCCCCAAGAGACGCTCTGGTGCATGCTTGGCCACCCGGTCTTCTGTATGCTTATCCACCCTTGCCTCTGATGCTCCAAGTTCTTCAGAAAGCCTCTCTGGTGGGTTGCAGAATGCTTCTCATTGCTCCGTTTTGGCCTCGACAGTTCTGGT